>NW_026697775.1:0-29703 GCF_030435755.1 Ochotona princeps
CCCGCATGTGGAGCATTCGTTTATGTGGGATGCTCTCCAAGCTTCATTTCAGTCCTACGCACTCAAAAGGCACTAAGCATAGAGTGTGAAAACTGAGTTTCCTTGAGAGCTGCTTGGAAGCCTGATGGTGTGTGAAGTTAGTGAGCCAAATGGAGTTGTTCTCCCACAAGAACCACTCGGCTGATCCTTCTTCAATATGCCCTTCACCAACATGCAGTGTTTCCTTGATTGAATTAGCTCTCACACCAATATTTGCGTCTAGAGCCTTTGCATTGAGGGCTATCTGAAAACGGCTGTGGCGCTGAAGTTGCCTGTGAATGTGGAGTTGGTGGCATGTGAAACCCGCATGTGGAGCATTCGTACGTGTGGGATGCTCTACCAGGTTCATTCCTAGATAATGCACTCAAAGGGCACTAAGCATAGAGTGTGAAAACTGAGTTTCCTTGAGAGCTGCTTGGAAGCCTGATGGTGTGTGAAGTTAGTGAGCCAAATGGAGTTGTTCTCCCACAAGAACCACTCGGCTGATCCTTCTTCAATATGCCCTTCACCAACATGCAGTGTTTCCTTGATTGAATTAGCTCTCACACCAATATTTGCATCTAGAGCCTTTGCATTGAGGGCTATCTGAAAACGGCTGTGGCGCTGAAGTTGCCTGTGAATGTGGAGTTGGTGGCATGAGAAACCCGCATGTGGAGCATTCGTTTATTTGGGATGCTCTCCAAGCTTCATTTCAGTCCTAGGCACTCAAAGGGCAGTAAGAATAGAGTGTGAAAACTGAGTTTCCTTGAGAGCTGCTTGGAAGCCTGATGGTGTGTGAAGTTAGTGAGCCAAATGGAGTTGTTCTCCCACAAGAACCACTCGGCTGATCCTTCTTCAATATGCCCTTCACCAACATGCAGTGTTTCCTTGATTGAATTAGCTCTCACACCAATATTTGCGTCTAGAGCCTTTGCATTGAGGGCTATCTGAAAACGGCTGTGGCGCTGAAGTTGCCTGTGAATGTGGAGTTGGTGGCATGTGAAACCCGCATGTGGAGCATTCGTTTGTGTGGGATGCTCTAGCAGATTCATTTCAGACCTAGCCATACAAAGGGCACTAAGCATACAGTGTGAAAACTGAGTTTCCTTGAGGGCTGCTTGGAAGCCTGATGGTGTGTGAAGTTAGTGAGCCAAATGGAGTTGTTCTCCCACAAGAACCACTCGGCTGATCCTTTTTCAATATGCCCTTCACCAACATGCAGTGTTTCCTTGATTGAATTAGCTCTCACACCAATATTTGCGTCTAGAGCCTTTGCATTGAGGGCTATCTGAAAACGGCTGTGGCGCTGAAGTTGCCTGTGAATGTGGAGTTGGTGGCATGTGAAACCCGCATGTGGAGCATTCGTTTGTGTGGGATGCTCTACCAGGTTCATTCCTAGATAATGCACTCAAAGGGCACTAAGCATAGAGTGTGAAAACTGAGTTTCCTTGAGAGCTGCTTGGAAGCCTGATGGTGTGTGAAGTTAGTGAGCCAAATGGAGTTGTTCTCCCACAAGAACCACTCGGCTGATCCTTCTTCAATATGCCCTTCACCAACATGCAGTGTTTCCTTGATTGAATTAGCTCTCACACCAATATTTGCATCTAGAGCCTTTGCATTGAGGGCTATCTGAAAACGGCTGTGGCGCTGTAGTTGCCTGTGAATGTGGAGTTGGTGGCATGAGAAACCCGCATGTGGAGCATTCGTTTATTTGGGATGCTCTCCAAGCTTCATTTCAGTCCTAGGCACTCAAAGGGCAGTAAGAATAGAGTGTGAAAACTGAGTTTGCTTGAGAGCTGCTTGGAAGCCTGATGGTGTGTGAAGTTAGTGAGCCAAATGGAGTTGTTCTCCCACAAGAACCACTCGGCTGATCCTTCTTCAATATGCCCTTCACCAACATGCAGTGTTTCCTTGATTGAATTAGCTCTCACACCAATATTTGCGTCTAGAGCCTTTGCATTGAGGGCTATCTGAAAACGGCTGTGGCACTGAAGTTGCCTGTGAATGTGGAGTTGGTGGCATGTGAAACCCGCATGTGGAGCATTCGTTTGTGTGGGATGCTCTAGCAGATTCATTTCAGACCTAGCCATACAAAGGGCACTAAGCATACAGTGTGAAAACTGAGTTTCCTTGAGGGCTGCTTGGAAGCCTGATGGTGTGTGAAGTTAGTGAGCCAAATGGAGTTGTTCTCCCACAAGAACCACTCGGCTGATCCTTTTTCAATATGCCCTTCACCAACATGCAGTGTTTCCTTGATTGAATTAGCTCTCACACCAATATTTGCGTCTAGAGCCTTTGCATTGAGGGCTATCTGAAAACGGCTGTGGCGCTGAAGTTGCCTGTGAATGTGGAGTTGGTGGCATGTGAAACCCGCAAGTGGAGCATTCGTACGTGTGGGATGCTCACCAAGATTCATTTCAGTCCTAGGCACTCAAAAGGCACTAAGCATAGAGTGTGAAAACTGAGTTTCCTTGAGAGCTGCTTGGAAGCCTGATGGTGTGTGAAGTTAGTGAGCCAAATGGAGTTGTTCTCCCACAAGAACCACTCGGCTGATCCTTCTTCAATATGCCCTTCACCAACATGCAGTGTTTCCTTGATTGAATTAGCTCTCACACCAATATTTGCGTCTAGAGCCTTTGCATTGAGGGCTATCTGAAAACGGCTGTGGCGCTGAAGTTGCCTGTGAATGTGGAGTTGGTGGCATGTGAAACCCGCATGTGGAGCATTCGTTTGTGTGGGATGCTCTACCAGGTTCATTCCTAGATAATGCACTCAAAGGGCACTAAGCATAGAGTGTGAAAACTGAGTTTCCTTAAGAGCTGCTTGGAAGCCTGATGGTGTGTGAAGTTAGTGAGCCAAATGGAGTTATTCTCCCACAAGAACCACTCGGCTGATCCTTCTTCAATATGCCCTTCACCAACATGCAGTGTTTCCTTGATTGAATTAGCTCTCACACCAATATTTGCGTCTAGAGCCTTTGCATTGAGGGCTATCTGAAAACGGCTGTGGCGCTGAAGTTGCCTGTGAATGTGGAGTTGGTGGCATGTGAAACCCGCATGTGGAGCATTCGTTTATGTGGGATGCTCTCCAAGATTCATTTCAGTCCTAGGCACTCAAAGGGCACTAAGCATAGAGTGTGAAAATTGAGTTTCTTTGAGAGCTGCTTGGAATCCTGATGGTGTGTGAAGTTAGTGAGCCAAATGGAGTTGTTCTCCCACAAGAACCACTCGGCTGATCCTTCTTCAATATGCCCTTCACCAACATGCAGTGTTTCCTTGATTGAATTAGCTCTCACACCAATATTTGCGTCTAGAGCCTTTGCATTGAGGGCTATCTGAAAACGGCTGTGGCGCTGAAGTTGCCTGTGAATGTGGAGTTGGTGGCATGTGAAACCCGCATGTGGAGCATTCGTTTATATGGGATGCTCTCCAAGCTTCATTTCAGTCCTAGGCACTCAAAGGGCACTAAGCATAGAGTGTGAAAACTGAGTTTCCTTGAGAGCTGCTTGGAAGCCTGATGGTGTGTGAAGTTAGGGAGCCAAATGGAGTTGTTCTCCCACAAGAACCACTCGGCTGATCCTTCTTCAATATGCCCTTCACCAACATGCAGTGTTTCCTTGATTGAATTAGCTCTCACACCAATATTTGCGTCTAGAGCCTTTGCATTGAGGGCTATCTGAAAACGGCTGTGGCGCTGAAGTTGCCTGTGAATGTGGAGTTGGTGGCATGTGAAACCCGCATGTGGAGCATTCGTTTGTGTGGGATGCTCTACCAGGTTCATTCCTAGATAATGCACTCAAAGGGCACTAAGCATAGAGTGTGCAACCTGAGTTTCCTTGAGAGCTGCTTGGAAGCCTGATGGTGTGTGAAGTTAGTGAGCCAAATGGAGTTGTTCTCCCACAAGAACCACTCGGCTGATCCTTCTTCAATATGCCCTTCACCAACATGCAGTGTTTCCTTGATTGAATTAGCTCTCACACCAATATTTGCGTCTAGAGCCTTTGCATTGAGGGCTATCTGAAAACGGCTGTGGCGCTGAAGTTGCCTGTGAATGTGGAGTTGGTGGCATGTGAAACCCGCATGTGGAGCATTCGTTTGTGTGGGATGCTCTACCAGGTTCATTCCCAGATAATGCACTCAAAGGGCACTAAGCATAGAGTGTGAAAACTGAGTTTCCTTGAGAGCTGCTTGGAAGCCTGATGGTGTGTGAAGTTAGTGAGCCAAATGGAGTTGTTCTCCCACAAGAACCACTCGGCTGATCCTTCTTCAATATGCCCTTCACCAACATGCAGTGTTTCCTTGATTGAATTAGCTCTCACACCAATATTTGCGTCTAGAGCCTTTGCATTGAGGGCTATCTGAAAACGGCTGTGGCGCTGAAGTTGCCTGTGAATGTGGAGTTGGTGGCATGTGAAACCCGCATGTGGAGCATTCGTTTGTGTGGGATGCTCTACCAGATTCATTTCAGACCTAGCCATACAAAGGGCACTAAGCATACAGTGTGAAAACTGAGTTTCCTTGAGGGCTGCTTGGAAGCCTGATGGTGTGTGAAGTTAGTGAGCCAAATGGAGTTGTTCTCCCACAAGAACCACTCGGCTGATCCTTTTTCAATATGCCCTTCACCAACATGCAGTGTTTCCTTGATTGAATTAGCTCTCACACCAATATTTGCGTCTAGAGCCTTTGCATTGTGGGCTATCTGAAAACGGCTGTGGCGCTGAAGTTGCCTGTGAATGTGGAGTTGGTGGCATGTGAAACCCGCAAGTGGAGCATTCGTTTGTGTGGGATGCTCACCAAGATTCATTTCAGTCCTAGGCACTCAAAGGGCACTAAGCATAGAGTGTGAAAACTGAGTTTCCTTGAGAGCTGCTTGGAAGCCTGATGGTGTGTGAAGTTAGTGAGCCAAATGGAGTTGTTCTCCCACAAGAACCACTCGGCTGATCCTTCTTCAATATGCCCTTCACCAACATGCAGTGTTTCCTTGATTGAATTAGCTCTCACACCAATATTTGCGTCTAGAACCTTTGCATTGAGGGCTGTCTGAAAACGGCTGTGGCGCTGAAGTTGCCTGTGAATGTGGAGTTGGTGGCATGTGAAACCCGCATGTGGAGCATTCGTTTATGTGGGATGCTCTCCAAGATTCATTTCAGTCCTAGGCACTCAAAGGGCACTAAGCATAGAGTGTGAAAATTGAGTTTCTTTGAGAGCTGCTTGGAATCCTGATGGTGTGTGAAGTTAGTGAGCCAAATGGAGTTGTTCTCCCACAAGAACCACTCGGCTGATCCTTCTTCAATATGCCCTTCACCAACATGCAGTGTTTCCTTGATTGAATTAGCTCTCACACCAATATTTGCGTCTAGAGCCTTTGCATTGAGGGCTATCTGAAAACGGCTGTGGCGCTGAAGTTGCCTGTGAATGTGGAGTTGGTGGCATGTGAAACCCGCATGTGGAGCATTCGTTTATATGGGATGCTCTCCAAGCTTCATTTCAGTCCTAGGCACTCAAAGGGCACTAAGCATAGAGTGTGAAAACTGAGTTTCCTTGAGAGCTGCTTGGAAGCCTGATGGTGTGTGAAGTTAGGGAGCCAAATGGAGTTGTTCTCCCACAAGAACCACTCGGCTGATCCTTCTTCAATATGCCCTTCACCAACATGCAGTGTTTCCTTGATTGAATTAGCTCTCACACCAATATTTGCGTCTAGAGCCTTTGCATTGAGGGCTATCTGAAAACGGCTGTGGCGCTGAAGTTGCCTGTGAATGTGGAGTTGGTGGCATGTGAAACCCGCATGTGGAGCATTCGTTTGTGTGGGATGCTCTACCAGGTTCATTCCTAGATAATGCACTCAAAGGGCACTAAGCATAGAGTGTGCAACCTGAGTTTCCTTGAGAGCTGCTTGGAAGCCTGATGGTGTGTGAAGTTAGTGAGCCAAATGGAGTTGTTCTCCCACAAGAACCACTCGGCTGATCCTTCTTCAATATGCCCTTCACCAACATGCAGTGTTTCCTTGATTGAATTAGCTCTCACACCAATATTTGCATCTAGAGCCTTTGCATTGAGGGCTATCTGAAAACGGCTGTGGCGCTGAAGTTGCCTGTGAATGTGGAGTTGGTGGCATGTGAAACCCGCATGTGGAGCATTCGTTTGTGTGGGATGCTCTACCAGGTTCATTCCCAGATAATGCACTCAAAGGGCACTAAGCATAGAGTGTGAAAACTGAGTTTCCTTGAGAGCTGCTTGGAAGCCTGATGGTGTGTGAAGTTAGTGAGCCAAATGGAGTTGTTCTCCCACAAGAACCACTCGGCTGATCCTTCTTCAATATGCCCTTCACCAACATGCAGTGTTTCCTTGATTGAATTAGCTCTCACACCAATATTTGCGTCTAGAGCCTTTGCATTGAGGGCTATCTGAAAACGGCTGTGGCGCTGAAGTTGCCTGTGAATGTGGAGTTGGTGGCATGTGAAACCCGCATGTGGAGCATTCGTTTGTGTGGGATGCTCTACCAGATTCATTTCAGACCTAGCCATACAAAGGGCACTAAGCATACAGTGTGAAAACTGAGTTTCCTTGAGGGCTGCTTGGAAGCCTGATGGTGTGTGAAGTTAGTGAGCCAAATGGAGTTGTTCTCCCACAAGAACCACTCGGCTGATCCTTTTTCAATATGCCCTTCACCAACATGCAGTGTTTCCTTGATTGAATTAGCTCTCACACCAATATTTGCGTCTAGAGCCTTTGCATTGTGGGCTATCTGAAAACGGCTGTGGCGCTGAAGTTGCCTGTGAATGTGGAGTTGGTGGCATGTGAAACCCGCAAGTGGAGCATTCGTTTATTTGGGATGCTCACCAAGATTCATTTCAGTCCTAGGCACTCAAAGGGCACTAAGCATAGAGTGTGAAAACTGAGTTTCCTTGAGAGCTGCTTGGAAGCCTGATGGTGTGTGAAGTTAGTGAGCCAAATGGAGTTGTTCTCCCACAAGAACCACTCGGCTGATCCTTCTTCAATATGCCCTTCACCAACATGCAGTGTTTCCTTGATTGAATTAGCTCTCACACCAATATTTGCGTCTAGAACCTTTGCATTGAGGGCTATCTGAAAACGGCTGTGGCGCTGAAGTTGCCTGTGAATGTGGAGTTGGTGGCATGTGAAACCCGCATGTGGAGCATTCGTTTATGTGGGATGCTCTCCCAGCTTCGTTTCAGTCCTAGGCACTCAAAGGGCACTAAGCATAGAGTGTGAAAACTGAGTTTCCTTGAGAGCTGCTTTGAAGCCTGATGGTGTGTGAAGTTAGTGAGCCAAATGGAGTTGTTCTCCCACAAGAACCACTCGGCTGATTCTTCTTCAATATGCCCTTCACCAACATGCAGTGTTTCCTTGATTGAATTAGCTCTCACACCAATATTTGCGTCTAGAGCCTTTGCATTGAGGGCTATCTGAAAACGGCTGTGGCGCTGAAGTTGCCTGTGAATGTGGAGTTGGTGGCATGTGAAACCCGCATGTGGAGCATTCGTTTGTGTGGGATGTTCTACCAGGTTCATTCCTAGATAATGTACTCAAAGGGCACTAAGCATAGAGTGTGAAAACTGAGTTTCCTTGAGAGCTGCTTGGAAGCCTGATGGTGTGTGAAGTTAGTGAGCCAAATGGAGTTGTTCTCCCACAAGAACCACTCGGCTGATTCTTCTTCAATATGCCCTTCACCAACATGCAGTGTTTCCTTGATTGAATTAGCTCTCACACCAATATTTGCGTCTAGAGCCTTTGCATTGAGGGCTATCTGAAAACGGCTGTGGCGCTGAAGTTGCCTGTGAATGTGGAGTTGGTGGCATGTGAAACCCGCATGTAGAGGATTCGTTTATTTGTAATGCTCTCAAAGCTTCATTTCAGTCCTAGGCACTCAATGGGCACTAAGAATAGAGTGTGAAAACTGAGTTTCCTTGAGAGCTGCTTGGAAGCCTGATGGTGTGTGAAGTTAGTGAGCCAAATGGAGTTGTTCTCCCACAAGAACCACTCGGCTGATCCTTCTTCAATATGCCCTTCACCAACATGCAGTGTTTCCTTGATTGAATTAGCTCTCACACCAATATTTGCGTCTAGAGCCTTTGCATTGAGGGCTATCTGAAAACGGCTGTGGCGCTGAGGTTGCCTGTGAATGTGGAGTTGGTGGCATGTGAAACCCGCATGTGGAGCATTCGTTTATGTGGGATGCTCTCCAAGCTTCATTTCAGTCCTAGGCACTCAAAGGGCAATAAGCATAGAGTGTGAAAACTGAGTTTCCTTGAGAGCTGCTTGGAAGCCTGATGGTGTGTGAAGTTAGTGAGCCAAATGGAGTTGTTCTCCCACAAGAACCACTCGGCTGATCCTTCTTCAATATGCCCTTCACCAACATGCAGTGTTTCCTTGATTGAATTAGCTCTCACACCAATATTTGCATTTAGAGCCTTTGCATTGAGGGCTATCTGAAAACGGCTGTGGCGCTGAAGTTGCCTGTGAATGTGGAGTTGGTGGCATGTGAAACCCGCATGTGGAGCATTCATTTGTGTGGGATGCTCTACCAGGTTCATTTCAGTCCTAGCCAAAGAAAGGGCACTAAGCATAGAGTGTGAAAACTGAGTTTCCTTGAGAGCTGCTTGGAAGCCTGATGGTGTGTGAAGTTAGTGAGCCAAATGGAGTTGTTCTACCACAAGAACCACTAGGCTGATTCTTCTTCAATATGCCCTTAACCAACATGCAGTGTTTCCTTGATTGAATTAGCTCTCACACCAATATTTGCGTCTAGAGCCTTTGCATTGAGGGCTATCTGAAAACGGCTGTGGCGCTGAAGTTGCCTGTGAGTGTGGAGTTGGTGGCATGTGAAACCCGCATGTGGAGCATTCATTTGTGTGGGATGCTCTAACAGGTTCATTCCTAGATAATGCACTCAAAGGGCACTAAACATAGAGTGTGAAAACTGAGTTTCCTTGAGAGCTGCTTGGAAGCCTGATGGTGTGTGAAGTTAGTGAGCCAAATGGAGTTGTTCTCCCACAAGAACCACTCGGCTGATTCTTCTTCAATATGCCCTTCACCAACATGCAGTGATTACTTGATTGAATTAGCTCTCACACCAATATTTGCGTCTAGAGCCTTTGCATTGAGGGCTATCTGAAAACGGCTGTGGCGCTGAAGTTGCCTGTGAATGTGGAGTTGGTGGCATGTGAAACCCGCAAGTGGAGCATTCGTACGTGTGGGATGCTCTACCATGTTCATTCCTAGATAATGCACTCAAAATGCACTAAGCATAGAGTGTGAAAACTGAGTTTCCTTGAGAGCTGCTTGGAAGCCTGATGGTGTGTGAAGTTAGCGAGCCAAATGGAGTTGTTCTCCCACAAGAACCACTCGGCTGATCCTTCTTCAATATGCCCTTCACCAACATGCAGTGTTTCCTTGATTGAATTAGCTCTCACACCAATATTTGCGTCTAGAGCCTTTGCATTGAGGGCTATCTGAAAACGGCTGTGGCGCTGAAGTTGCCTGTGAATGTGGAGTTGGAGGCATGTGAAACCCGCATGTGGAGCATTCGTTTGTGTGGGATGCTCTACCAGGTTCATTCCTAGATAATGCACTCAAAGGGCACTAAGCATAGAGTGTGAAAACTGAGTTTCCTTGAGAGCTGCTTGGAAGCCTGATGGTGTGTGAAGTTAGTGATCCAAATGGAGTTGTTCTCCCACAAAAAACCACTCGGCTGATCCTTCTTCAATATGCCCTTCACCAACATGCAGTGTTTCCTTGATTGAATTAGCTCTCACACCAATATTTGCGTCTAGAGCCTTTGCATTGAGGGCTATCTGAAAACGGCTGTGGCGCTGAAGTTGCCTGTGAATGTGGAGTTGGTGGCATGTGAAACCCGCATGTGGAGCATTCGTTTGTGTGGGATGCTGACCAAGCTTCATTTCAGTCCTAGGCACACAAAGAGCACTCAGCATAGAGTGTGAAAACTGAGTTTCCTTGAGAGCTGCTTGGAAGCCTGATGGTGTGTGAAGTTAGTGAGCCAAATGGAGTTGTTCTCCCACAAGAACCACTCGGCTGATTCTTCTTCAATATGCCCTTCAGCAACATGCAGTGTTTCCTTGATTGAATTAGCTCTCACACCAATATTTGCGTCTAGAGCCTTTGCATTGAGGGCTATCTGAAAACGGCTGTGGCGCTGAAGTTGCCTGTGAATGTGGAGTTGGTGGCATGTGAAACCCGCATGTGGAGCATTCGTTTGTGTGGGATGCTGACCAAGCTTCATTTCAGTCCTAGGCACACAAAAAGCACTCAGCATAGAGTGTGAAAACTGAGTTTCCTTGAGAGCTGCTTGGAAGCCTGATGGTGTGTGAAGTTAGTGAGCCAAATGGAGTTGTTCTCCCACAAGAACCACTCGGCTGATTCTTCTTCAATATGCCCTTCAGCAACATGCAGTGTTTCCTTGATTGAATTAGCTCTCACACCAATATTTGCGTCTAGAGCCTTTGCATTGAGGGCTATCTGAAAACGGCTGTGGCGCTGAAGTTGCCTGTGAATGTGGAGTTGGTGGCATGTGAAACCCGCATGTGGAGCATTCGTTTGTGTGGGATGCTGACCAAGCTTCATTTCAGTCCTAGGCACACAAAGAGCACTCAGCATAGAGTGTGAAAACTGAGTTTCCTTGAGAGCTGCTTGGAAGCCTGATGGTGTGTGAAGTTAGTGAGCCAAATGGAGTTGTTCTCCCACAAGAACCACTCGGCTGATTCTTCTTCAATATGCCCTTCACCAACATGCAGTGTTTCCTTGATTGAATTAGCTCTCACACCAATATTTGCGTCTAGAGCCTTTGCATTGAGGGCTATCTGAAAACGACTGTGGCGCTGAAGTTGCCTGTGAATGTGGAGTTGGTGGCATGTGAAACCCGCATGTGGAGCATTCGTTTGTGTGGGATGCTGACCAAGCTTCATTTCAGTCCTAGGCACACAAAAAGCACTCAGCATAGAGTGTGAAAACTGAGTTTCCTTGAGAGCTGCTTGGAAGCCTGATGGTGTGTGAAGTTAGTGAGCCAAATGGAGTTGTTCTCCCACAAGAACCACTCGGCTGATTCTTCTTCAATATGCCCTTCAGCAACATGCAGTGTTTCCTTGATTGAATTAGCTCTCACACCAATATTTGCGTCTAGAGCGTTTGCATTGAGGGCTATCTGAAAACGGCTGTGGCGCTGAAGTTGCCTGTGAATGTGGAGTTGGTGGCATGTGAAACCCGCATGTGGAGCATTCGCTTGTGTGGGATGCTCTACCAGATTCATTTCAGACCTAGCCATAAAGGGCACTAAGCATACAGTGTGAAAACTGAGTTTCCTTGAGGGCTGCTTGGAAGCCTGATGGTGTGTGAAGTTAGTGAGCCAAATGGAGTTGTTCTCCCACAAGAACCACTCGGCTGATCCTTTTTCAATATGCCCTTCACCAACATGCAGTGTTTCCTTGATTGAATTAGCTCTCACACCAATATTTGCGTCTAGAGCCTTTGCATTGAGGGCTATCTGAAAACGGCTGTGGCGCTGAAGTTGCCTGTGAATGTGGAGTTGGTGGCATGTGAAACCCGCAAGTGGAGCATTCGTACGTGTGGGATGCTCACCAAGATTCATTTCAGTCCTAGGCACTCAAAGGGCACTAAGCATAGAGTGTGAAAACTGAGTTTCCTTGAGAGCTGCTTGGAAGCCTGATGGTGTGTGAAGTTAGGGAGCCAAATGGAGTTGTTCTCCCACAAGAACCACTCGGCTGATCCTTCTTCAATATGCCCTTCACCAACATGCAGTGTTTCCTTGATTGAATTAGCTCTCACACCAATATTTGCGTCTAGAGCCTTTGCATTGAGGGCTATCTGAAAACGGCTGTGGCGCTGAAGTTGCCTGTGAATGTGGAGTTGGTGGCATGTGAAACCCGCATGTGGAGCATTCGTTTATGTGGGATGCTCTCCAAGCTTCATTTCAGTCCTAGGCACTCAAAAGGCACTAAGCATAGAGTGTGAAAACTGAGTTTCCTTGAGAGCTGCTTGGAAGCCTGATGGTGTGTGAAGTTAGTGAGCCAAATGGAGTTGTTCTCCCACAAGAACCACTCGGCTGATCCTTCTTCAATATGCCCTTCACCAACATGCAGTGTTTCCTTGATTGAATTAGCTCTCACACCAATATTTGCGTCTAGAGCCTTTGCATTGAGGGCTATCTGAAAACGGCTGTGGCGCTGAAGTTGCCTGTGAATGTGGAGTTGGTGGCATGTGAAACCCGCATGTGGAGCATTCGTTTGTGTGGGATGCTCTACCAGGTTCATTCCTAGATAATGCACTCAAAGGGCACTAAGCATAGAGTGTGAAAACTGAGTTTGCTTGAGAGCTGCTTGGAAGCCTGATGGTGTGTGAAGTTAGTGAGCCAAATGGAGTTGTTCTCCCACAAGAACCACTCGGCTGATCCTTCTTCAATATGCCCTTCACCAACATGCAGTGTTTCCTTGATTGAATTAGCTCTCACACCAATATTTGCGTCTAGAGCCTTTGCATTGAGGGCTATCTGAAAACGGCTGTGGCGCTGAGGTTGCCTGTGAATGTGGAGTTGGTGGCATGTGAAACCCGCATGTGGAGCATTCGTTTATATGGGATGCTCTCCAAGCTTCATTTCAGTCCTAGGCACTCAAAGGGCACTAAGCATAGAGTGTGAAAACTGAGTTTCCTTGAGAGCTGCTTGGAAGCCTGATGGTGTGTGAAGTTAGGGAGCCAAATGGAGTTGTTCTCCCACAAGAACCACTCGGCTGATCCTTCTTCAATATGCCCTTCACCAACATGCAGTGTTTCCTTGATTGAATTAGCTCTCACACCAATATTTGCGTCTAGAGCCTTTGCATTGAGGGCTATCTGAAAACGGCTGTGGCGCTGAAGTTGCCTGTGAATGTGGAGTTGGTGGCATGTGAAACCCGCATGTGGAGCATTCGTTTATGTGGGATGCTCTCCAAGCTTCATTTCAGTCCTAGGCACTCAAAAGGCACTAAGCATAGAGTGTGAAAACTGAGTTTCCTTGAGAGCTGCTTGGAAGCCTGATGGTGTGTGAAGTTAGTGAGCCAAATGGAGTTGTTCTCCCACAAGAACCACTCGGCTGATCCTTCTTCAATATGCCCTTCACCAACATGCAGTGTTTCCTTGATTGAATTAGCTCTCACACCAATATTTGCGTCTAGAGCCTTTGCATTGAGGGCTATCTGAAAACGGCTGTGGCGCTGAAGTTGCCTGTGAATGTGGAGTTGGTGGCATGTGAAACCCGCATGTGGAGCATTCGTTTGTGTGGGATGCTCTACCAGGTTCATTCCTAGATAATGCACTCAAAGGGCACTAAGCATAGAGTGTGAAAACTGAGTTTGCTTGAGAGCTGCTTGGAAGCCTGATGGTGTGTGAAGTTAGTGAGCCAAATGGAGTTGTTCTCCCACAAGAACCACTCGGCTGATCCTTCTTCAATATGCCCTTCACCAACATGCAGTGTTTCCTTGATTGAATTAGCTCTCACACCAATATTTGCGTCTAGAGCCTTTGCATTGAGGGCTATCTGAAAACGGCTGTGGCGCTGAGGTTGCCTGTGAATGTGGAGTTGGTGGCATGTGAAACCCGCATGTGGAGCATTCGTTTATATGGGATGCTCTCCAAGCTTCATTTCAGTCCTAGGCACTCAAAGGGCACTAAGCATAGAGTGTGAAAACTGAGTTTGCTTGAGAGCTGCTTGGAAGCCTGATGGTGTGTGAAGTTAGGGAGCCAAATGGAGTTGTTCTCCCACAAGAACCACTCGGCTGATCCTTCTTCAATATGCCCTTCACCAACATGCAGTGTTTCCTTGATTGAATTAGCTCTCACACCAATATTTGCGTCTAGAGCCTTTGCATTGAGGGCTATCTGAAAACGGCTGTGGCGCTGAAGTTGCCTGTGAATGTGGAGTTGGTGGCATGTGAAACCCGCATGTGGAGCATTCGTTTGTGTGGGATGCTCTACCAGGTTCATTCCTAGATAATGCACTCAAAGGGCACTAAGCATAGAGTGTGAAAACTGAGTTTCCTTGAGAGCTGCTTGGAAGCCTGATGGTGTGTGAAGTTAGTGAGCCAAATGGAGTTGTTCTCCCACAAGAACCACTCGGCTGATCCTTCTTCAATATGCCCTTCACCAACATGCAGTGTTTCCTTGATTGAATTAGCTCTCACACCAATATTTGCGTCTAGAGCCTTTGCATTGAGGGCTATCTGAAAACGGCTGTGGCGCTGAAGTTGCCTGTGAATGTGGAGTTGGTGGCATGTGAAACCCGCATGTGGAGCATTCGTTTATGTGGGATGCTCTCCAAGCTTCATTTCAGTCCTAGGCACTCAAAAGGCAATAAGCATAGAGTGTGAAAACTGAGTTTCCTTGAGAGCTGCTTGGAAGCCTGATGGTGTGTGAAGTTAGTGAGCCAAATGGAGTTGTTCTCCCACAAGAACCACTCGGCTGATCCTTCTTCAATATGCCCTTCACCAACATGCAGTGTTTCCTTGATTGAATTAGCTCTCACACCAATATTTGCATCTAGAGCCTTTGCATTGAGGGCTATCTGAAAACGGCTGTGGCGCTGTAGTTGCCTGTGAATGTGGAGTTGGTGGCATGAGAAACCCGCATGTGGAGCATTCGTTTATTTGGGATGCTCTCCAAGCTTCATTTCAGTCCTAGGCACTCAAAGGGCAGTAAGAATAGAGTGTGAAAACTGAGTTTCCTTGAGAGCTGCTTGGAAGCCTGATGGTGTGTGAAGTTAGTGAGCCAAATGGAGTTGTTCTCCCACAAGAACCACTCGGCTGATCCTTCTTCAATATGCCCTTCACCAACATGCAGTGTTTCCTTGATTGAATTAGCTCTCACACCAATATTTGCGTCTAGAGCCTTTGCATTGAGGGCTATCTGAAAACGGCTGTGGCACTGAAGTTGCCTGTGAATGTGGAGTTGGTGGCATGTGAAACCCGCATGTGGAGCATTCGTTTGTGTGGGATGCTCTAGCAGATTCATTTCAGACCTAGCCATACAAAGGGCACTAAGCATACAGTGTGAAAACTGAGTTTCCTTGAGGGCTGCTTGGAAGCCTGATGGTGTGTGAAGTTAGTGAGCCAAATGGAGTTGTTCTCCCACAAGAACCACTCGGCTGATCCTTTTTCAATATGCCCTTCACCAACATGCAGTGTTTCCTTGATTGAATTAGCTCTCACACCAATATTTGCGTCTAGAGCCTTTGCATTGAGGGCTATCTGAAAACGGCTGTGGCGCTGAAGTTGCCTGTGAATGTGGAGTTGGTGGCATGTGAAACCCGCAAGTGGAGCATTCGTACGTGTGGGATGCTCACCAAGATTCATTTCAGTCCTAGGCACTCAAAAGGCACTAAGCATAGAGTGTGAAAACTGAGTTTCCTTGAGAGCTGCTTGGAAGCCTGATGGTGTGTGAAGTTAGTGAGCCAAATGGAGTTGTTCTCCCACAAGAACCACTCGGCTGATCCTTCTTCAATATGCCCTTCACCAACATGCAGTGTTTCCTTGATTGAATTAGCTCTCACACCAATATTTGCGTCTAGAGCCTTTGCATTGAGGGCTATCTGAAAACGGCTGTGGCGCTGAAGTTGCCTGTGAATGTGGAGTTGGTGGCATGTGAAACCCGCATGTGGAGCATTCGTTTATATGGGATGCTCTCCAAGCTTCATTTCAGTCCTAGGCACTCAAAGGGCAATAAGCATACAGTGTGAAAACTGAGTTTCCTTGAGAGCTGCTTGGAAGCCTGATGGTGTGTGAAGTTAGGGAGCCAAATGGAGTTGTTCTCCCACAAGAACCACTCGGCTGATCCTTCTTCAATATGCCCTTAACCAACATGCAGTGTTTCCTTGATTGAATTAGCTCTCACACCAATATTTGCGTCTAGAGCCTTTGCATTGTGGGCTATCTGAAAACGGCTGTGGCGCTGAAGTTGCCTGTGAATGTGGAGTTGGTGGCATGTGAAACCCGCATGTGGAGCATTCGTTTGTGTGGGATGCTCTACCAGGTTCATTCCTAGATAATGCACTCAAAGGGCACTAAGCATAGAGTGTGAAAACTGAGTTTCCTTGAGAGCTGCTTGGAAGCCTGATGGTGTGTGAAGTTAGTGAGCCAAATGGAGTTGTTCTCACACAAGAACCACTCGGCTGATCCTTCTTCAATATGCCCTTCACCAACATGCAGTGTTTCCTTGATTGAATTAGCTCTCACACCAATATTTGCGTCTAGAGCCTTTGCATTGAGGGCTATCTGAAAACGGCTGTGGCGCTGAAGTTGCCTGTGAATGTGGAGTTGGTGGCATGTGAAACCCGCATGTGGAGCATTCGTTTGTGTGGGATGCTCTACCAGGTTCATTCCCAGATAATGCACTCAAAGGGCACTAAGCATAGAGTGTGAAAACTGAGTTTCCTTGAGAGCTGCTTGGAAGCCTGATGGTGTGTGAAGTTAGTGAGCCAAATGGAGTTGTTCTCCCACAAGAACCACTCGGCTGATCCTTCTTCCATATGCCCTTCACCAACATGCAGTGTTTCCTTGATTGAATTAGCTCTCACACCAATATTTGCGTCTAGAGCCTTTGCATTGAGGGCTATCTGAAAACGGCTGTGGCGCTGAAGTTGCCTGTGAATGTGGAGTTGGTGGCATGTGAAACCCGCATGTGGAGCATTCGTTTGTGTGGGATGCTCTACCAGATTCATTTCAGACCTAGCCATACAAAGGGCACTAAGCATACACTGTGAAAACTGAGTTTCCTTGAGGGCTGCTTGGAAGCCTGATGGTGTGTGAAGTTAGTGAGCCAAATGGAGTTGTTCTCCCACAAGAACCACTCGGCTGATCCTTTTTCAATATGCCCTTCACCAACATGCAGTGTTTCCTTGATTGAATTAGCTCTCACACCAATATTTGCGTCTAGAGCCTTTGCATTGTGGGCTATCTGAAAACGGCTGTGGCGCTGAAGTTGCCTGTGAATGTGGAGTTGGTGGCATGTGAAACCCGCAAGTGGAGCATTCGTTTATATGGGATGCTCACCAAGATTCATTTCAGTCCTAGGCACTCAAAGGGCACTAAGCATAGAGTGTGAAAACTGAGTTTCCTTGAGAGCTGCTTGGAAGCCTGATGGTGTGTGAAGTTAGTGAGCCAAATGGAGTTGTTCTCCCACAAGAACCACTCGGCTGATCCTTCTTCAATATGCCCTTCACCAACATGCAGTGTTTCCTTGATTGAATTAGCTCTCACACCAATATTTGCGTCTAGAACCTTTGCATTGAGGGCTGTCTGAAAACGGCTGTGGCGCTGAAGTTGCCTGTGAATGTGGAGTTGGTGGCATGTGAAACCCGCATGTGGAGCATTCGTTTATGTGGGATGCTCTCCCAGCTTCGTTTCAGTCCTAGGCACTCAAAGGGCACTAAGCATAGAGTGTGAAAAATAAGTTTCCTTGAGAGCTGCTTTGAAGCCTGATGGTGTGTGAAGTTAGTGAGCCAAATGGAGTTGTTCTCCCACAAGAACCACTCGGCTGATTCTTCTTCAATATGCCCTTCACCAACATGCAGTGTTTCCTTGATTGAATTAGCTCTCACACCAATATTTGCGTCTAGAGCCTTTGCATTGAGGGCTATCTGAAAACGGCTGTGGCGCTGAAGTTGCCTGTGAATGTGGAGTTGGTGGCATGTGAAACCCGCATGTGGAGCATTCGTTTGTGTGGGATGTTCTACCAGGTTCATTCCTAGATAATGTACTCAAAGGGCACTAAGCATAGAGTGTGAAAACTGAGTTTCCTTGAGAGCTGCTTGGAAGCCTGATGGTGTGTGAAGTTAGTGAGCCAAATGGAGTTGTTCTCCCACAAGAACCACTCGGCTGATTCTTCTTCAATATGCCCTTCACCAACATGCAGTGTTTCCTTGATTGAATTAGCTCTCACACCAATATTTGCGTCTACAGCCTTTGCATTGAGGGCTATCTGAAAACGGCTGTGGCGCTGAAGTTGCCTTTGAATGTGGAGTTGGTGGCATGTGAAACCCGCATGTAGAGGATTCGTTTATTTGTAATGCTCTCAAAGCTTCATTTCAGTCCTAGGCACTCAAAGGGCACTAAGAATAGAGTGTGAAAACTGAGTTTCCTTGAGAGCTGCTTGGAAGCCTGATGGTGTGTGAAGTTAGTGAGCCAAATGGAGTTGTTCTCCCACAAGAACCACTCGACTGATCCTTCTTCAATATGCCCTTAACCAACATGCAGTGTTTCCTTGATTGAATTAGCTCTCACACCAATATTTGCGTCTAGAGCCTTTGCATTGAGGGCTATCTGAAAACGGCTGTGGCGCTGAAGTTGCCTGTGAATGTGGAGTTGGTGGCATGTGAAACCCGCATGTGGAGCATTCGTTTGTGTGGGATGCTGACCAAGCTTCATTTCAGTCCTAGCCATACAAAGGGCACTAAGCATAGAGTGTGAAAACTGAGTTTCCTTGAGAGCTGCTTGGAAGCCTGATGGTGTGTGAAGTTAGTGAGCCAAATGGAGTTGTTCTCCCACAAGAACCACTCGGCTGATCCTTCTTCAATATGCCCTTCACCAACATGCAGTGTTTCCTTGATTGAATTAGCTCTCACACCAATATTTGCGTCTAGAGCCTTTGCATTGAGGGCTATCTGACAACGGCTGTGGCGCTGAAGTTGCCTGTGAATGTGGAGTTGGTGGCATGTGAAACCCGCATGTGGAGCATTCGTTTATGTGGGATGCTCTCCAAGCTTCATTTCAGTCCTACGCACTCAAAAGGCACTAAGCATAGAGTGTGAAAACTGAGTTTCCTTGAGAGCTGCTTGGAAGCCTGATGGTGTGTGAAGTTAGTGAGCCAAATGGAGTTGTTCTCCCACAAGAACCACTCGGCTGATCCTTCTTCAATATGCCCTTCACCAACATGCAGTGTTTCCTTGATTGAATTAGCTCTCACACCAATATTTGCGTCTAGAGCCTTTGCATTGAGGGCTATCTGAAAACGGCTGTGGCGCTGAAGTTGCCTGTGAATGTGGAGTTGGTGGCATGTGAAACCCGCATGTGGAGCATTCGTTTGTGTGGGATGCTGACCAAGCTTCATTTCAGTCCTAGGCACACAAAGAGCACTCAGCATAGAGTGTGAAAATTGAGTTTCCTTGAGAGCTGCTTGGAAGCCTGATGGTGTGTGAAGTTAGTGAGCCAAATGGAGTTGTTCTCCCACAAGAACCACTCGGCTGATTCTTCTTCAATATGCCCTTCACCAACATGCAGTGTTTCCTTGATTGAATTAGCTCTCACACCAATATTTGCGTCTACAGCCTTTGCATTGAGGGCTATCTGAAAACGGCTGTGGCGCTGAAGTTGCCTGTGAATGTGGAGTTGGTGGCATGTGAAACCCGCATGTGGAGCATTCGTTTGTGTGGGATGCTCTACCAGGTTCATTCCTAGATAATGCACTCAAAGGGCACTAAGCATAGAGTGTGAAAACTGAGTTTCCTTGAGAGCTGCTTGGAAGCCTGATGGTGTGTTAAGTTAGTGAGCCAAATGGAGTTGTTCTCCCACAAGAACCACTCGGCTGATCCTTCTTCAATATGCCCTTAACCAACATGCAGTGTTTCCTTGATTGAATTAGCTCTCACACCAATATTTGCGTCTAGAGCCTTTGCATTGAGGGCTATCTGAAAACGGCTGTGGCGCTGAAGTTGCCTGTGAATGTGGAGTTGGTGGCATGTGAAACCCGCATGTGGAGCATTCGTTTGTGTGGGATGCTGACAAAGCTTCATTTAAGTCCTAGCCATACCAAGGGAACTAAGCATAGAGTGTGAAAACTGAGTTTCCTTGAGAGCTGCTTGGAAGCCTGATGGTGTGTGAAGTTAGTGAGCCAAATGGAGTTGTTCTCCCACAAGAACCACTCGGCTGATCCTTCTTCAATATGCCCTTCACCAACATGCAGTGTTTCCTTGATTGAATTAGCTCTCACACCAATATTTGCGTCTAGAGCCTTTGCATTGAGGGCTATCTGACAACGGCTGTGGCGCTGAAGTTGCCTGTGAATGTGGAGTTGGTGGCATGTGAAACCCGCATGTGGAGCATTCGTTTATGTGGGATGCTCTCCAAGCTTCATTTCAGTCCTAGGCACTCAAAGGGCAATAAGCATAGAGTGTGAAAACTGAGTTTCCTTGAGAGCTGCTTGGAAGCCTGATGGTGTGTGAAGTTAGTGAGCCAAATGGAGTTGTTCTACCACAAGAACCACTAGGCTGATCCTTCTTCAATATGCCCTTCACCAACATGCAGTGTTTCCTTGATTGAATTAGCTCTCACACCAATATTTGCGTCTAGAGCCTTTGCATTGAGGGCTATATGGAAACGGCTGTGGCGCTGAAGTTGCCTGTCAATGTGGAGTTGGTGGCATGTGAAACCCGCATATGGAGCATTCGTTTGTGTGGGATGCTGACCAAGCTTCATTTCAGTCCTAGGCACACAAAGAGCACTCAGCATAGAGTGTGAAAATTGAGTTTCCTTGAGAGCTGCTTGGAAGCCTGATGGTGTGTGAAGTTAGTGAGCCAAATGGAGTTGTTCTCCCACAAGAACCACTCGGCTGATTCTTCTTCAATATGCCCTTCACCAACATGCAGTGTTTCCTTGATTGAATTAGCTCTCACACCAATATTTGCGTCTACAGCCTTTGCATTGAGGGCTATCTGAAAACGGCTGTGACGCTGAAGTTGCCTGTGAATGTGGAGTTGGTGGCATGTGAAACCCGCATGTGGAGCATTCGTTTATGTGGGATGCTCTCCAAGCTTCATTTCAGTATTAGGCACTCAAAGGGCACTAAGCATAGAGTGTGAAAACTGAGTTTCCTTGAGAGCTGCTTGGAAGCCTGATGGTGTGTGAAGTTAGTGAGCCAAATGGAGTTGTTCTCCCACAAGAACCACTCGGCTGATCCTTCTTCAATATGCCCTTCACCAACATGCAGTGTTTCCTTGATTGAATTAGCTCTCACACCAATATTTGCGTCTAGAGCCTTTGCATTGAGGGCTATCTGAAAACGGCTGTGGCGCTGAAGTTGCCTGTGAATGTGGAGTTGGTGGCATGTGAAACCCGCATGTGGAGCATTCATTTGTGTGGGATGCTCTACCATGTTCATTTCAGTCCTAGCCAAAGAAAGGGCACTAAGCATAGAGTGTGAAAACTGAGTTTCCTTGAGAGCTGCTTGGAAGCCTGATGGTGTGTGAAGTTAGTGAGCCAAATGGAGTTGTTCTACCACAAGAACCACTAGGCTGATTCTTCTTCAATATGCCCTTAACCAACATGCAGTGTTTCCTTGATTGAATTAGCTCTCACACCAATATTTGCGTCTAGAGCCTTTGCATTGAGGGCTATCTGAAAACGGCTGTGGCGCTGAAGTTGCCTGTGAATGTGGAGTTGGTGGCATGTGAAACCCGCATGTGGAGCATTCATTTATGTGGGATGCTCTCCAAGCTTCATTTCAGTATTAGGCACTCAAAGGGCACTAAGCATAGAGTGTGAAAACTGAGTTTCCTTGAGAGCTGCTTGGAAGCCTGATGGTGTGTGAAGTTAGTGAGCCAAATGGAGTTGTTCTCCCACAAGAACCACTCGGCTGATCCTTCTTCAATATGCCCTTCACCAACATGCAGTGTTTCCTTGATTGAATTAGCTCTCACACCAATATTTGCGTCTAGAGCCTTTGCATTGAGGGCTATCTGAAAACGGCTGTGGCGCTGAAGTTGCCTGTGAATGTGGAGTTGGTGGCATGTGAAATAAGCATGTGGAGCATTCGTTTATGTGGGATGCTCTCCAAGCTTCATTTCAGTCCTAGGCACTCAAAGGGCAATAAGCATAGAGTGTGAAAACTGAGTTTCCTTGAGAGCTGCTTGGAAGCCTGATGGTGTGTGAAGTTAGTGAGCCAAATGGAGTTGTTCTCCCACAAGAACCACTCGGCTGATCCTTCTTCAATATGCCCTTAACCAACATGCAGTGTTTCCTTGATTGAATTAGCTCTCACACCAATATTTGCATTTAGAGCCTTTGCATTGAGGGCTATCTGAAAACGGCTGTGGCGCTGAAGTTGCCTGTGAATGTGGAGTTGGTGGCATGTGAAACCCGCATGTGGAGCATTCGTTTGTGTTTGATGCTCTACCAGGTTCATTTCAGTCCTAGCCAAAGAAAGGGCACTAAGCATAGAGTGTGAAAACTGAGTTTCCTTGAGAGCTGCTTGGAAGCCTGATGGTGTGTGAAGTTAGTGAGTCAAATGGAGTTGTTCTCCCACAAGAACCACTCGGCTGATCCTTCTTCAATATGCCCTTCACCAACATGCAGTGTTTCCTTGATTGAATTAGCTCTCACACCAATATTTGCGTCTCGAGCCTTTGCATTGAGGGCTATCTGAAAACGGCTGTGACGCTGAAGTTGCCTGTGAATGTGGAGTTGGTGGCATGTGAAACCCGCATGTGGAGCATTCGTTTGTGTGGGATGCTCTACCAGGTTCATTTCAGTCCTAGCCATACAAAGGGCACTAAGCATAGAGTGTGCAACCTGAGTTTCCTTGAGAGCTGCTTGGAAGCCTGATGGTGTGTGAAGTTAGTGAGCCAAATGGAGTTGTTCTCCCACAAGAACCACTCGGCTGATTCTTCTTCAATATGCCCTTCACCAACATGCAGTGTTTCCTTGATTGAATTAGCTCTCACACCAATATTTGCGTCTAGAGCCTTTGCATTGAGGGCTATCTGAAAACGGCTGTGGCGCTGAAGTTGACTGTGAATGTGGAGTTGGTGGCATGTGAAACCCGCATGTGGAGCATTCGTTTGTGTCGGATGCTCACCAAGCTTCATTTCAGTCCTAGGCACACAAAGAGCACTAAGCATAGAGTGTGAAAACTGAGTTTCCTTGAGAGCTGCTTGGAAGCCTGATGGTGTGTGAAGTTAGTGAGCCAAATGGAGTTGTTCTCCCACAAGAACCACTCGGCTGATCCTTCTTCAATATGCCCTTCACCAACATGCAGTGTCCTTGATTGAATTAGCTCTCACACCAATATTTGCGTCTAGAGCCTTTGCATTGAGGGCTATCTGAAAACGGCTGTGGCGCTGAAGTTGCCTGTGAATGTGGAGTTGGTGGCATGTGAAACCCGCATGTGGAGCATTCGTTTGTGTGGGATGCTCTACCATGTTCATTCCTAGATAATGCACTCAAAGGGCACTAAGAATAGAGTGTGAAAACTGAGTTTCCTTGAGAGCTGCTTGGAAGCCTGATGGTGTGTGAAGTTAGTGAGCCAAATGGAGTTGTTCTACCACAAGAGCCACTCGGCTGATTCTTCTTCAATATGCCCTTCACCAACATGCAGTGTTTCCTTGATTGAATTAGCTCTCACACCAATATTTGCGTCTAGAGCCTTTGCATTGAGGGCTATCTGAAAACGGCTGTGGCGCTGAAGTTGCCTGTGAATGTGGAGTTGGTGGCATGTGAAACCCGCATATGGAGCATTCGTTTGTGTGGGATGCTGACCAAGCTTCATTTCAGTCCTAGGCACACAAAGAGCACTCAGCATAGAGTGTGAAAATTGAGTTTCCTTGAGAGCTGCTTGGAAGCCTGATGGTGTGTGAAGTTAGTGAGCCAAATGGAGTTGTTCTCCCACAAGAACCACTCGGCTGATCCTTCTTCAACATGCCCTTCACCAACATGCAGTGTTTCCTTGATTGAATTAGCTCTCACACCAATATTTGCGTCTAGAGCCTTTGCATTGAGGGCTATCTGAAAACGGCTGTGGCGCTGAAGTTGCCTGTGAATGTGGAGTTGGTGGCATGTGAAACCCGCATGTGGAGCATTCGTTTGTGTGGGATGCTCTACCAGGTTCATTTCAGTCCTAGCCATACAAAGGGCACTAAGCATAGAGTGTGAAAACTGAGTTTCCTTGAGAGCTGCTTGGAAGCCTGATGGTGTGTGAAGTAAGTGAGCCAAATGGAGTTGTTCTCCCACAAGAACCACTCGGCTGATCCTTCTTCAATATGCCCTTCACCAACATGCAGTGTTTCCTTGATTGAATTAGCTCTCACACCAATATTTGCGTCTCGAGCCTTTGCATTGAGGGCTATCTGAAAACGACTGTGGGGCTGAAGTTGCCTGTGAGTGTGGAGTTGGTGGCATGTGAAACCCGCATGTGGAGCATTCATTTGTGTGGGATGCTCTACCAGGTTCATTCCTAGATAAAGCACTCAAAGGGCACTAAGCATAGAGTGTGAAAACTGAGTTTCCTTGAGAGCTGCTTGGAAGCCTGATGGTGTGTGAAGTTAGTGAGCCAAATGGAGTTGTTCTCCCACAAGAACCACTCGGCTGATTCTTCTTCAATATGCCCTTCACCAACATGCAGTGATTACTTGATTGAATTAGCTCTCACACCAATATTTGCGTCTAGAGCCTTTGCATTGAGGGCTATCTGAAAACGGCTGTGGCGCTGAAGTTGCCTGTGAATGTGGAGTTGGTGGCATGTGAAACCCGCAAGTGGAGCATTCGTACGTGTGGGATGCTCTACCATGTTCATTCCTAGATAATGCACTCAAAATGCACTAAGCATAGAGTGTGAAAACTGAGTTTCCTTGAGAGCTGCTTGGAAGCCTGATGGTGTGTGAAGTTAGTGAGCCAAATGGAGTTGTTCTCCCACAAGAACCACTCGGCTGATTCTTCTTCAATATGCCCTTCAGCAACATGCAGTGTTTCCTTGATTGAATTAGCTCTCACACCAATATTTGCGTCTAGAGCCTTTGCATTGAGGGCTATCTGAAAACGGCTGTGGCGCTGAAGTTGCCTGTGAATGTGGAGTTGGTGGCATGTGAAACCCGCATGTGGAGCATTCGTTTGTGTGGGATGCACTATCAGGTTCATTCCTAGATAATGCACTGAAAGGGCACTAAGCATAGAGTGTGAAAACTGAGTTTCCTTGAGAGCTGCTTGGAAGCCTGATGGTGTGTGAAGTTAGCGAGCCAAATGGAGTTGTTCTCCCACAAGAACCACTCGGCTGATCCTTCTTCAATATGCCCTTCACCAACATGCAGTGTTTCCTTGATTGAATTAGCTCTCACACCAATATTTGCGTCTACAGCCTTTGCATTGAGGGCTATCTGAAAACGGCTGTGGCGCTGAAGTTGCCTGTGAATGTGGAGTTGGTGGCATGTGAAACCCGCATGTAGAGGATTCGTTTATTTGTAATGCTCTCAAAGCTTCATTTCAGTCCTAGGCACTCAAAGGGCACTAAGAATAGAGTGTGAAAACTGAGTTTCCTTGAGAGCTGCTTGGAAGCCTGATGGTGTGTTAAGTTAGTGAGCCAAATGGAGTTGTTCTCCCACAAGAACCACTCGGCTGATCCTTCTTCAATATGCCCTTCACCAACATGCAGTGTTTCCTTGATTGAATTAGCTCTCACACCAATATTTGCGTCTAGAGCCTTTGCATTGAGGGCTATCTGAAAACGGCTGTGGCGCTGAAGTTGCCTGTGAATGTGGAGTTGGTGGCATGTGAAACCCGCATGTGGAGCATTCGTTTGTGTGGGATGCTGACCAAGCTTCATTTAAGTCCTAGCCATACCAAGGGCACTAAGCATAGAGTGTGAAAACTGAGTTTCCTTGAGAGCTGCTTGGAAGCCTGATGGTGTGTGAAGTTAGTGAGCCAAATGGAGTTGTTCTCCCACAAGAACCACTCGGCTGATCCTTCTTCAATATGCCCTTCACCAACATGCAGTGTTTCCTTGATTGAATTAGCTCTCACACCAATATTTGCGTCTAGAGCCTTTGCATTGAGGGCTATCTGACAACGGCTGTGGCGCTGAAGTTGCCTGTGAATGTGGAATTGGTGGCATGTGAAACCCGCATGTGGAGCATTCGTTTATGTGGGATGCTCTCCAAGCTTCATTTCAGTCCTAGGCACTCAAAGGGCAATAAGCATAGAGTGTGAAAACTGAGTTTCCTTGAGAGCTGCTTGGAAGCCTGATGGTGTGTGAAGTTAGTGAGCCAAATGGAGTTGTTCTACCACAAGAACCACTCGGCTGATCCTTCTTCAATATGCCCTTCACCAACATGCAGTGTTTCCTTGATTGAATTAGCTCTCACACCAATATTTGCGTCTAGAGCCTTTGCATTGAGGGCTATATGGAAACGGCTGTGGCGCTGAAGTTGCCTGTCAATGTGGAGTTGGTGGCATGTGAAACCCCGCATATGGAGCATTTGTTTGTGTGGGATGCTGACCAAGCTTCATTTCAGTCCTAGGCACACAAAGAGCACTCAGCATAGAGTGTGAAAATTGAGTTTCCTTGAGAGCTGCTTGGAAGCCTGATAGTGTGTGAAGTTAGTGAGCCAAATGGAGTTGTTCTCCCACAAGAACCACTCGGCTGATTCTTCTTCAATATGCCCTTCACCAACATGCAGTGTTTCCTTGATTGAATTAGCTCTCACAACCAATATTTGCGTCTACAGCCTTTGCATTGAGGGCTATCTGAAAACGGCTGTGACGCTGAAGTTGCCTGTGAATGTGGAGTTGGTGGCATGTGAAACCCGCATGTGGAGCATTCGTTTATGTGGGATGCTCTCCAAGCTTCATTTCAGTATTAGGCACTCAAAGGGCACTAAGCATAGAGTGTGAAAACTGAGTTTCCTTGAGAGCTGCTTGGAAGCCTGATGGTGTGTGAAGTTAGTGAGCCAAATGGAGTTGTTCTCCCACAAGAACCACTCGGCTGATCCTTCTTCAATATGCCCTTCACCAACATGCAGTGTTTCCTTGATTGAATTAGCTCTCACACCAATATTTGCGTCTAGAGCCTTTGCATTGAGGGCTATCTGAAAACGGCTGTGGCGCTGAAGTTGCCTGTGAATGTGGAGTTGGTGGCATGTGAAACCCGCATGTGGAGCATTCATTTGTGTGGGATGCTCTACCAGGTTCATTTCAGTCCTAGCCAAAGAAAGGGCACTAAGCATAGAGTGTGAAAACTGAGTTTCCTTGAGAGCTGCTTGGAAGCCTGATGGTGTGTGAAGTTAGTGAGCCAAATGGAGTTGTTCTACCACAAGAACCACTAGGCTGATTCTTCTTCAATATGCCCTTAACCAACATGCAGTGTTTCCTTGATTGAATTAGCTCTCACACCAATATTTGCGTCTAGAGCCTTTGCATTGAGGGCTATCTGAAAACGGCTGTGGCGCTGAAGTTGCCTGTGAATGTGGAGTTGGTGGCATGTGAAACCCGCATATGGAGCATTCGTTTGTGTGGGATGCTGACCAAGCTTCATTTCAGTCCTAGGCACACAAAGAGCACTCAGCATAGAGTGTGAAAATTGAGTTTCCTTGAGAGCTGCTTGGAAGCCTGATGGTGTGTGAAGTTAGTGAGCCAAATGGAGTTGTTCTCCCACAAGAACCACTCGGCTGATTCTTCTTCAATATGCCCTTCACCAACATGCAGTGTTTCCTTGATTGAATTAGCTCTCACACCAATATTTGCGTCTAGAGCCTTTGCATTGAGGGCTATCTGAAAACGGCTGTGGCGCTGAAGTTGCCTGTGAATGTGGAGTTGGTGGCATGTGAAACCCGCATGTGGAGCATTCGTTTATGTGGGATGCTCTCCAAGCTTCATTTCAGTATTAGGCACTCAAAGGGCACTAAGCATAGAGTGTGAAAACTGAGTTTCCTTGAGAGCTGCTTGGAAGCCTGATGGTGTGTGAAGTTAGCGAGCCAAATGGAGTTGTTCTCCCACAAGAACCACTCGGCTGATCCTTCTTCAATATGCCCTTCACCAACATGCAGTGTTTCCTTGATTGAATTAGCTCTCACACCAATATTTGCGTCTAGAGCCTTTGCATTGAGGGCTATCTGAAAACGGCTGTGGCGCTGAAGTTGCCTGTGAATGTGGAGTTGGTGGCATGTGAAACCCGCATGTGGAGCATTCGTTTATGTGGGATGCTCTCCAAGCTTCATTTCAGTCCTAGGCACTCAAAGGGCAATAAGCATAGAGTGTGAAAACTGAGTTTCCTTGAGAGCTGCTTGGAAGCCTGATGGTGTGTGAAGTTAGTGAGCCAAATGGAGTTGTTCTCCCACAAGAACCACTCGGCTGATCCTTCTTCAATATGCCCTTAACCAACATGCAGTGTTTCCTTGATTGAATTAGCTCTCACACCAATATTTGCATTTAGAGCCTTTGCATTGAGGGCTATCTGAAAACGGCTGTGGCGCTGAAGTTGCCTGTGAATGTGGAGTTGGTGGCATGTGAAACCCGCATGTGGAGCATTCGTTTGTGTTTGATGCTCTACCAGGTTCATTTCAGTCCTAGCCAAAGAAAGGGCACTAAGCATAGAGTGTGAAAACTGAGTTTCCTTGAGAGCTGCTTGGAAGCCTGATGGTGTGTGAAGTTAGTGAGTCAAATGGAGTTGTTCTCCCACAAGAACCACTCGGCTGATCCTTCTTCAATATGCCCTTCACCAACATGCAGTGTTTCCTTGATTGAATTAGCTCTCACACCAATATTTGCGTCTAGAGCCTTTGCATTGAGGGCTATCTGAAAACGGCTGTGGCGCTGAAGTTGCCTGTGAATGTGGAGTTGGTGGCATGTGAAACCCGCATGTGGAGCATTCGTTTGTGTGGGATGCTCTACCAGGTTCATTTCAGTCCTAGCCATACAAAGGGCACTAAGCATAGAGTGTGAAAACTGAGTTTCCTTGAGAGCTGCTTGGAAGCCTGATGGTGTGTGAAGTTAGTGAGCCAAATGGAGTTGTTCTCCCACAAGAACCACTCGGCTGATTCTTCTTCAATATGCCCTTCACCAACATGCAGTGTTTCCTTGATTGAATTAGCTCTCACACCAATATTTGCGTCTAGAGCCTTTGCATTGAGGGCTATCTGAAAACGGCTGTGGCGCTGAAGTTGCCTGTGAATGTGGAGTTGGTGGCATGTGAAACCCGCATGTGGAGCATTCGTTTGTGTCGGATGCTCACCAAGCTTCATTTCAGTCCTAGGCACACAAAGAGCACTAGGCATAGAGTGTGAAAACTGAGTTTCCTTGAGAGCTGCTTGGAAGCCTGATGGTGTGTGAAGTTAGTGAGCCAAATGGAGTTGTTCTACCACAAGAGCCACTCGGCTGATTCTTCTTCAATATGCCCTTCACCAACATGCAGTGTTTCCTTGATTGAATTAGCTCTCACACCAATATTTGCGTCTAGAGCCTTTGCATTGAGGGCTATCTGAAAACGGCTGTGGCGCTGAAGTTGCCTGTGAATGTGGAGTTGGTGGCATGTGAAACCCGCATATGGAGCATTCGTTTGTGTGGGATGCTGCACCAAGCTTCATTTCAGTCCTAGGCACACAAACGGCACTAAGCATAGAGTGTGAAAACTGAGTTTCCTTGAGAGCTGCTTGGAAGCCTGATGGTGTGTGAAGTTAGTGAGCCAAATGGAGTTGTTCTCCCACAAGAACCACTCGGCTGATCCTTCTTCAACATGCCCTTCACCAACATGCACTGTTTCCTTGATTGAATTAGCTCTCACACCAATATTTGCGTCTAGAGCCTTTGCATTGAGGGCTATCTGAAAACGGCTGTGGGGCTGAAGTTGCCTGAGAATGTGGAGTTGGTGGCATGTGAAACCCGCATGTGGAGCATTCGTTTGTGTGGGATGCTCA
>NW_026697776.1:0-17801 GCF_030435755.1 Ochotona princeps
GGTGCCACACGGACCTATTTTGACCCGTATGATGCCACAGTCGGTATTATTTTCCTGCAGAACCAGTGCAATCCACGGAACTCAGTGAGTTCTGGCAAGCTCAACACATGTGCAGTTCACTGTTGTCCCCTGCAGTCCTAAAGCTATTGCCACAGTGCGCAAAATTGCACCTGACGTACCACTACTAGAGTTCTTGATCTGCTGGTCATCAGGTCTGAGGGCTACCCGGACCTGTCTTGGGTGGAACCTGTAGAATGCCACGTTGATGTAGTTCACTGAGTCAGAAATGAGCTCACTCTAAGTTCAGCACATGCTCAGTCCTTTCCCTTGCTCTTTTCCCCTTACGCAAAATGGCGCCCAGTTTGGCTCTAGGGGCTGAGAGGGATGTGAAATCCACTCTGTTCTTGCACTGTCCATCTGTGATTTGCTGCTCCGTCTCTGCTCCTGGTCAAATCAAACGGACCAGCAGGGCGGACAGAGCTTTGTCTGGGTTTACCTCCCAAGCTCCCAGTGAAAGTCCGTTCCCACCTGGTTGTTGGTGGAGTTCTGGCTGCTGGTGGAGTTCAGATCACCCTGCTGGAGTATCAGTCACTGCAACACCATTGTGTCAGCTGCTTTCCTGTATCTGTCAGTCTCCAAGTACCCCTCTTCTGTTGTTCTGTCCTCTCCACTTTCCTGGAATGTGACCTCTCTGCTTCATCCTGATTAAATATTTTTCCGTCCGTTAAACATGCCCTTACCGTATTCTGCCATCTTGATTCGCCCGAGTAATTGAATTTTAAGTAAATTCATCAAACTACATGTACATCTGCTATATGACCAAATTATAATTGCAATTAGTAAGGTCCATTGTTTACCAGACATACTAATGAGTACATAAATTGTTCTGGATCATTTTTATCCTCAAAATTGTAGAAATTTGTAAAACTGCACCTCTGTTTTCTCTAAAATGTAATTTATCATCTTAGACAAATTTCTATACACAAAGGAAAATGGAACTACAATAACAAATTAATGATCACAGCAAAATTATGCAACGTATCTAGATCTAACTACATAATCTCAGCTTTAATCATTTTATAAAACCAATGAAGTAAGTTCAAAATTTTAAAATTTAGTATTACAAAAAGCAACTCTGGTCACATTAAAAACACTACTAAAATTAACAAAAATGGTTACTTTGGAACATATATTTCCTTCGCTCTCCACCAAAAACTCCCCAAATATTTAACACCTGCTAGTCACACATTACAGGAAGCTCTATTAAAAGATTAGTGATCTTGTGGTGATAACTAATTTTTTCTAGAAAAAGAATGTATACACAAATTATTTAGTTATCATAATCTGATAGTTGTAAACACATGTAACTTAATAACTACTGACTTTATGTGGAAAACGTTTAATTAAAATTAGCAGCTAAGCATGCATCAGTGCAAATTATAGGAATAACATATATACACATACAAGTGTATTAAACTATTTAGTACACTTTAATTTCAAAGATATAATTATAAAACTATTATACAAAAATGAATAAACCTATTAATTCTAATAAAAATATATTTTAGATAATTTCACCGAAGATTTAGCAGTTATTCTAAAAAATAACATTCTGAAATAAAAGAAGAAACTTTTCCAGGTAGGAAATATTTACCAAATATTTATTCTTAAAAGAAGGATAATTTCTGACATACAACAGAAATAGCACAATCTACAAAACAAATAGCATGAGATAACAAGAATGATTTAGTCTTCAGTAAAACTGTGTAATTACTCAAATCACAGAAAAAGTGCTTTCCTATACAATAAAGAAATAGAAATTGATAACACCACACATAAGACTGTAACATGTAGTTTTGGCATTGTGTCAGTAATTATTAAGCTTTGCAAAGAATTTATCTCTAGCAAAAAGTAGCTGTTGTTGAAGTTCAAATCAAAATTATTTTTTTATCAAAATCAATTTTTTAAGGTTTAATTATTTTTACTTGAGAGAGATCCCATCCATTGGGTCACTTCCCAAATGGTTGTGCTGACTAGATCTGAGGCAATATAAAGCTGGGAGCCAGGAACTTCTTCTGGGTCTTCCACAAGGGGTGCAAGAGCCCAAAGACTTGGGGCTATGCTCTGCTGCTTTCCCAGGCAATAAGCAGGGAGTTGGGTCAGAAGGAGAGCAGCCAGGAACTGAACTGATTCTCACATGGGCTCCTGGCACAACAATTGCAACATCGGTTGCAATGGCATCACACACATCCCAAGAACAAAAATTTAGCTTTAGTTCTCTGATGCCACATGTTTGCATTATTACAATTTCCTATCAAGAGAAAGATCCTCTATTAAAACGAAAATAGTTGTAAGTTGTATTTGAATTTCAAATTTGGGTTTGTAAGTCATTCTGACTGTTTCGCTGTTACTACACCTGGGGGACAGCAAGTGGTGACTTGAGCACTTTAGTCCCTGCCATTCATGAAGCAAAATCAGATGGAGTTTTGGACTCCTGGCTTATCAGGGTCCAGCCCCAGGTTAAAGAGTAGACTTAAAATTTTAGATATTTTTACTTAAACCTTGTAGGACAAATATTTTCCATGAACAAAACATTAAATATAAAAACGTAAATAAACTTATTTTATCTGATATATCTCTATAGGAATTATAAGTTAAACAGGAACAAATGTAATTATGAAAAATTATAGATATTTAAACAAAAAAATTACATATTTTTCAAATATTTACCGAGGGCTCACCACATGTCACTCACTTCACTAAATAGATTCTAAAGACACACTGGACAAATAAGACAGGATCCACAATCTCATGCAGGTTACTTACAAGTAGATACAAAATATAAATTAGATAGAGATATGACAAGTCATAATGAAAAAATTACTATATCTTTCTTTCACTTTTGGGAATATTTCTTATAAAAAGTGAATGACTAATAAAAGTTGAGATCAAATCTATCACTAAAATACTTAGGATTTATACCTCTCACAAGCAACTTCCTAAAAATTCATGATTGAATGTCTTTGTTAGCATTATTTCCAGGTTTTCTATTTCTATTACTCTGGAAATTCTAAATTTTATCAAAAATTTCTAGTTTTAAAGTAAATTTGTACAAAGTTTTTATTTTCATTTTTAAAATCACAATCTGTCTTTTATATTGCTAGCATTTGTTAGTGTTTACTTCTTTTGTTTCTTGATCAATACTGTTAGGGAGACTGTCCAACTTCAAATACTGGTTCCAGCTTTTCCTAGTTGTGTGGTCTTGGGCAAATAATTTAATTCTTCTGGGCTCCAGTTCTTCAATTTTCAAATAGGGGAATGCAGAAGAATGCTGTAGTCATGTTAGGCCAGTCCACTCCCAGTCCTCATGTTCACCAGTGAGAACTTCGGCCTAGCAAGGAAGTCCCCTAGATCCCCTACCAGGCCTACTCCTAGTCCTAGATCTTGCACATTGCCAGTGGTTGCTCTGACCCAGCCTGGAATGGCCTGCTCCAAGTCTTGGCACTCACCATCTGACACTGCAGCCTAGCCTGGCCTGGACTGTCCCCAGTCCCAACTCTCACCAATGAGAACTGCAGCCTAGCCCTGCCTAGCTTGCCCCCGTCCCTGGCTCTCATGTGAACTGGTAGACACAGTAGCCTCATATGGCACAGCCCACATCCCTTCTGGCTCCTGTACATGTCAGTGGTGCTACAGCTTGGCCCCATACTGCCTGGTATGCTCCCTGAGCCAGTCCACACACATGCCAAGTGATGCAGCCTTGCCCTGCCTGGCCCCAGACAGCTCTTGTGCTCACCAGTGGAAGCTATGGACTAGTAGGGGAGTTCACAAAGCTCCCCACCAGTACTGCTCCCAGACTGGGATATCACACGTGTTGATGGGTGGTAGGCCTCTGCCCAGCAACATCCACTCCACAGTCCTAGTCGTCATGTATGCTGGCAGGCACTATAGCCTGGCCTACCCTGGAACCTGATTCTCAGGAATGCTCACGAGCGCTGCAGCCTGGGCCAGCCCAGTCTGCTTCTAACACCAGTTTCTGTGTCAGTTCTGAGTTCATGGCTGGCCTGACCTGTCACAACCTTCAGCTCTCACACAAATCAAGGATTACTGTAACCCCACAGTGGTGAACCCATAAATTCCCTAGAGAATCTGTCTCTAGCGTCATCTCTTGCACACCTATTGGTGTCAGAGTCCAGCTCTGCACAGCCACCCTCTGCCCTGAAACGTTGGTGAGTACTGTGGCCTAGCCTTGCCAGGCAGGCCCTCCAGCCCCAGCTCTTGTGTGCACTGGTGGGTGGCAGGTGATATCACCTTGCTCAGCCCAGGTCTCCCACATGGGTGGATGCATTGTTCTGATCCAGACATGCCCTCGGTTGTCCTCCCTCCTTGCCATCCAGTCTCAGCTCCTTGGTTTACCTGAAAATGCAGTGGTCTGGCCTGTGGAAGCCCCACAAAGCCCCTCCTCAAATGCAAGTACAGTGGCCTAGTCCATGGAATCCCCCAGAAGTCACTCCACACCTGTCAAGTACTCCCTTGGTGGTCCCCAATTCCACACATCCCCAAATCTCCTTCTTTAGGCAATCCACAGCTCCCACATCAGGCACAAATCTAGTATACAAGAGTATGCATTTTCAATTTGAGATCTTATACTTGTCTTTCATTTTGGAAAATCTACAGTTTTCTTTATAAATAGAGACATACAACAGAAACAAAAGTGACAATAATTTTCAAATACATTTGGGTAGTATGGTAAGAGTTTACAGACTCCTTTCAGTACATTTAAAAAACGGTATCTTAAGCCAGTCTAGATTATCCCAAAATCTGCCAAAATCAACAAAATTATACTTCAACACAACAAATGGCTAAATACTAAAATGAAATAGACACGAGACAGCTGAATGGTACCCTATAGCCATTTTAAGGTATATAGCAGCCGGTCCAGTCCTGTATATAAACTAAAATTGAGATGTCACTGAGCTAATCATAGGTTATGGTTAGGACTTTTTTTTTTAAACATACTGTTTACTCAAAACCATGTCAATTCCATAATATTGCAAATTGCTGTTGATGTTATATTGGGACTCTTAATTGACTGTGACGATATTCTACCAGCTCTAACTTCGGACCAGAAATGGTCTCCCCAAGAAACTGTTCAACCCATCTGGACAAAAAGTAGCTGGACTCCATGCTTGGTATATGTTTGCAAGGAAAGAATCTTGATTGAATTTGAACTGTAATACTGCATCAAAGTGGAGGAATCCACCAGGGAGGAGGGGAGGGGGAGGGGTGGGAGGATTCCCAGAGCCTATGAAACTGTCACATAATGCAAAATAATTAATAAAAATATATAAAAAAACAAACAAAAAAACGATATCTTTCATTGTGGGAAAGAATACTCAGTGAAGAAAGATAGGACATGGTTTACTATCCTCATTTTAGTCCCAAAGATCTAAGATCCCAAACTTCTGGTTTACATGTATACAAAAAAAAAAAAAATACTAGAACCTCACCCACTATTTATTAGGAGTGCATACACACAAGTTCCTTTTTGTTTCTTGCTCATTCTAGATCAATTATCAGCACATAACACAAATTAAAATTCCTAGTAGAAGCATATTTCTGAAGATATTATGAATATACCATGTAACTGATTCTAAGATAAACCTTTTACTCTCCATCGATCTTCTAATTACTTCTAAGGTAGGCTTGAACACAGTAGCACAGACGTCTCTGGGAGGCCCATGTCCCATACTGCAGTGCCTGGGTTAAGAGTTGCAGTTCCAAGCTAGGTGAGTCTGGGAGGGGTTCGGGCCTTGGGATTCGGGGGCAACTGCCGCTCCTCACAGTGTGGCGGCTGTGGGGGGTGCCCCTGCCGGGTCGGACCCAATGCTGGGGGCTCACGCCAAAGACACTGCCGCAAGGCAGTGAACGAGTCCTCGGCCTCATCCAGGACCCAAGAGAGCTCAGTCCTCAGGGTAAGTGCACCATGTGGGAACTTGGGAACTGGCTTAAAATTCCTAGCTCCACCCAGCCGCTAATATCTGGCAGCTAGGTGAGTCTGGGAGGGGTTCGGGCCTTGGGATTCGGGGGCAACTGCCGCTCCTCACAGTGTGGCGGCTGTGGGGGGTGCCCCTGCCGGGTCGGACCCAATGCTGGGGGCTCACGCCAAAGACACTGCCGCAAGGCAGTGAACGAGTCCTCGGCCTCATCCAGGACCCAAGAGAGCTCAGTCCTCAGGGTAAGTGCACCATGTGGGAACTTGGGAACTGGCTTAAAATTCCTAGCTCCACCCAGCCGCTAATATCTGGCAGCTAGGTGAGTCTGGGAGGGGTTCGGGCCTTGGGATTCGGGGGCAACTGCCGCTCCTCACAGTGTGGCGGCTGTGGGGGGTGCCCCTGCCGGGTCGGACCCAATGCTGGGGGCTCACGCCAAAGACACTGCCGCAAGGCAGTGAACGAGTCCTCGGCCTCATCCAGGACCCAAGAGAGCTCAGTCCTCAGGGTAAGTGCACCATGTGGGAACTTGGGAACTGGCTTAAAATTCCTAGCTCCACCCAGCCGCTAATATCTGGCAGCTAGGTGAGTCTGGGAGGGGTTCGGGCCTTGGGATTCGGGGGCAACTGCCGCTCCTCACAGTGTGGCGGCTGTGGGGGGTGCCCCTGCCGGGTCGGACCCAATGCTGGGGGCTCACGCCAAAGACACTGCCGCAAGGCAGTGAACGAGTCCTCGGCCTCATCCAGGACCCAAGAGAGCTCAGTCCTCAGGGTAAGTGCACCATGTGGGAACTTGGGAACTGGCTTAAAATTCCTAGCTCCACCCAGCCGCTAATATCTGGCAGCTAGGTGAGTCTGGGAGGGGTTCGGGCCTTGGGATTCGGGGGCAACTGCCGCTCCTCACAGTGTGGCGGCTGTGGGGGGTGCCCCTGCCGGGTCGGACCCAATGCTGGGGGCTCACGCCAAAGACACTGCCGCAAGGCAGTGAACGAGTCCTCGGCCTCATCCAGGACCCAAGAGAGCTCAGTCCTCAGGGTAAGTGCACCATGTGGGAACTTGGGAACTGGCTTAAAATTCCTAGCTCCACCCAGCCGCTAATATCTGGCAGCTAGGTGAGTCTGGGAGGGGTTCGGGCCTTGGGATTCGGGGGCAACTGCCGCTCCTCACAGTGTGGCGGCTGTGGGGGGTGCCCCTGCCGGGTCGGACCCAATGCTGGGGGCTCACGCCAAAGACACTGCCGCAAGGCAGTGAACGAGTCCTCGGCCTCATCCAGGACCCAAGAGAGCTCAGTCCTCAGGGTAAGTGCACCATGTGGGAACTTGGGAACTGGCTTAAAATTCCTAGCTCCACCCAGCCGCTAATATCTGGCAGCTAGGTGAGTCTGGGAGGGGTTCGGGCCTTGGGATTCGGGGGCAACTGCCGCTCCTCACAGTGTGGCGGCTGTGGGGGGTGCCCCTGCCGGGTCGGACCCAATGCTGGGGGCTCACGCCAAAGACACTGCCGCAAGGCAGTGAACGAGTCCTCGGCCTCATCCAGGACCCAAGAGAGCTCAGTCCTCAGGGTAAGTGCACCATGTGGGAACTTGGGAACTGGCTTAAAATTCCTAGCTCCACCCAGCCGCTAATATCTGGCAGCTAGGTGAGTCTGGGAGGGGTTCGGGCCTTGGGATTCGGGGGCAACTGCCGCTCCTCACAGTGTGGCGGCTGTGGGGGGTGCCCCTGCCGGGTCGGACCCAATGCTGGGGGCTCACGCCAAAGACACTGCCGCAAGGCAGTGAACGAGTCCTCGGCCTCATCCAGGACCCAAGAGAGCTCAGTCCTCAGGGTAAGTGCACCATGTGGGAACTTGGGAACTGGCTTAAAATTCCTAGCTCCACCCAGCCGCTAATATCTGGCAGCTAGGTGAGTCTGGGAGGGGTTCGGGCCTTGGGATTCGGGGGCAACTGCCGCTCCTCACAGTGTGGCGGCTGTGGGGGGTGCCCCTGCCGGGTCGGACCCAATGCTGGGGGCTCACGCCAAAGACACTGCCGCAAGGCAGTGAACGAGTCCTCGGCCTCATCCAGGACCCAAGAGAGCTCAGTCCTCAGGGTAAGTGCACCATGTGGGAACTTGGGAACTGGCTTAAAATTCCTAGCTCCACCCAGCCGCTAATATCTGGCAGCTAGGTGAGTCTGGGAGGGGTTCGGGCCTTGGGATTCGGGGGCAACTGCCGCTCCTCACAGTGTGGCGGCTGTGGGGGGTGCCCCTGCCGGGTCGGACCCAATGCTGGGGGCTCACGCCAAAGACACTGCCGCAAGGCAGTGAACGAGTCCTCGGCCTCATCCAGGACCCAAGAGAGCTCAGTCCTCAGGGTAAGTGCACCATGTGGGAACTTGGGAACTGGCTTAAAATTCCTAGCTCCACCCAGCCGCTAATATCTGGCAGCTAGGTGAGTCTGGGAGGGGTTCGGGCCTTGGGATTCGGGGGCAACTGCCGCTCCTCACAGTGTGGCGGCTGTGGGGGGTGCCCCTGCCGGGTCGGACCCAATGCTGGGGGCTCACGCCAAAGACACTGCCGCAAGGCAGTGAACGAGTCCTCGGCCTCATCCAGGACCCAAGAGAGCTCAGTCCTCAGGGTAAGTGCACCATGTGGGAACTTGGGAACTGGCTTAAAATTCCTAGCTCCACCCAGCCGCTAATATCTGGCAGCTAGGTGAGTCTGGGAGGGGTTCGGGCCTTGGGATTCGGGGGCAACTGCCGCTCCTCACAGTGTGGCGGCTGTGGGGGGTGCCCCTGCCGGGTCGGACCCAATGCTGGGGGCTCACGCCAAAGACACTGCCGCAAGGCAGTGAACGAGTCCTCGGCCTCATCCAGGACCCAAGAGAGCTCAGTCCTCAGGGTAAGTGCACCATGTGGGAACTTGGGAACTGGCTTAAAATTCCTAGCTCCACCCAGCCGCTAATATCTGGCAGCTAGGTGAGTCTGGGAGGGGTTCGGGCCTTGGGATTCGGGGGCAACTGCCGCTCCTCACAGTGTGGCGGCTGTGGGGGGTGCCCCTGCCGGGTCGGACCCAATGCTGGGGGCTCACGCCAAAGACACTGCCGCAAGGCAGTGAACGAGTCCTCGGCCTCATCCAGGACCCAAGAGAGCTCAGTCCTCAGGGTAAGTGCACCATGTGGGAACTTGGGAACTGGCTTAAAATTCCTAGCTCCACCCAGCCGCTAATATCTGGCAGCTAGGTGAGTCTGGGAGGGGTTCGGGCCTTGGGATTCGGGGGCAACTGCCGCTCCTCACAGTGTGGCGGCTGTGGGGGGTGCCCCTGCCGGGTCGGACCCAATGCTGGGGGCTCACGCCAAAGACACTGCCGCAAGGCAGTGAACGAGTCCTCGGCCTCATCCAGGACCCAAGAGAGCTCAGTCCTCAGGGTAAGTGCACCATGTGGGAACTTGGGAACTGGCTTAAAATTCCTAGCTCCACCCAGCCGCTAATATCTGGCAGCTAGGTGAGTCTGGGAGGGGTTCGGGCCTTGGGATTCGGGGGCAACTGCCGCTCCTCACAGTGTGGCGGCTGTGGGGGGTGCCCCTGCCGGGTCGGACCCAATGCTGGGGGCTCACGCCAAAGACACTGCCGCAAGGCAGTGAACGAGTCCTCGGCCTCATCCAGGACCCAAGAGAGCTCAGTCCTCAGGGTAAGTGCACCATGTGGGAACTTGGGAACTGGCTTAAAATTCCTAGCTCCACCCAGCCGCTAATATCTGGCAGCTAGGTGAGTCTGGGAGGGGTTCGGGCCTTGGGATTCGGGGGCAACTGCCGCTCCTCACAGTGTGGCGGCTGTGGGGGGTGCCCCTGCCGGGTCGGACCCAATGCTGGGGGCTCACGCCAAAGACACTGCCGCAAGGCAGTGAACGAGTCCTCGGCCTCATCCAGGACCCAAGAGAGCTCAGTCCTCAGGGTAAGTGCACCATGTGGGAACTTGGGAACTGGCTTAAAATTCCTAGCTCCACCCAGCCGCTAATATCTGGCAGCTAGGTGAGTCTGGGAGGGGTTCGGGCCTTGGGATTCGGGGGCAACTGCCGCTCCTCACAGTGTGGCGGCTGTGGGGGGTGCCCCTGCCGGGTCGGACCCAATGCTGGGGGCTCACGCCAAAGACACTGCCGCAAGGCAGTGAACGAGTCCTCGGCCTCATCCAGGACCCAAGAGAGCTCAGTCCTCAGGGTAAGTGCACCATGTGGGAACTTGGGAACTGGCTTAAAATTCCTAGCTCCACCCAGCCGCTAATATCTGGCAGCTAGGTGAGTCTGGGAGGGGTTCGGGCCTTGGGATTCGGGGGCAACTGCCGCTCCTCACAGTGTGGCGGCTGTGGGGGGTGCCCCTGCCGGGTCGGACCCAATGCTGGGGGCTCACGCCAAAGACACTGCCGCAAGGCAGTGAACGAGTCCTCGGCCTCATCCAGGACCCAAGAGAGCTCAGTCCTCAGGGTAAGTGCACCATGTGGGAACTTGGGAACTGGCTTAAAATTCCTAGCTCCACCCAGCCGCTAATATCTGGCAGCTAGGTGAGTCTGGGAGGGGTTCGGGCCTTGGGATTCGGGGGCAACTGCCGCTCCTCACAGTGTGGCGGCTGTGGGGGGTGCCCCTGCCGGGTCGGACCCAATGCTGGGGGCTCACGCCAAAGACACTGCCGCAAGGCAGTGAACGAGTCCTCGGCCTCATCCAGGACCCAAGAGAGCTCAGTCCTCAGGGTAAGTGCACCATGTGGGAACTTGGGAACTGGCTTAAAATTCCTAGCTCCACCCAGCCTCTAATATCTGGCAGCTAGGTGAGTCTGGGAGGGGTTCGGGCCTTGGGATTCGGGGGCAACTGCCGCTCCTCACAGTGTGGCGGCTGTGGGGGGTGCCCCTGCCGGGTCGGACCCAATGCTGGGGGCTCACGCCAAAGACACTGCCGCAAGGCAGTGAACGAGTCCTCGGCCTCATCCAGGACCCAAGAGAGCTCAGTCCTCAGGGTAAGTGCACCATGTGGGAACTTGGGAACTGGCTTAAAATTCCTAGCTCCACCCAGCCGCTAATATCTGGCAGCTAGGTGAGTCTGGGAGGGGTTCGGGCCTTGGGATTCGGGGGCAACTGCCGCTCCTCACAGTGTGGCGGCTGTGGGGGGTGCCCCTGCCGGGTCGGACCCAATGCTGGGGGCTCACGCCAAAGACACTGCCGCAAGGCAGTGAACGAGTCCTCGGCCTCATCCAGGACCCAAGAGAGCTCAGTCCTCAGGGTAAGTGCACCATGTGGGAACTTGGGAACTGGCTTAAAATTCCTAGCTCCACCCAGCCGCTAATATCTGGCAGCTAGGTGAGTCTGGGAGGGGTTCGGGCCTTGGGATTCGGGGGCAACTGCCGCTCCTCACAGTGTGGCGGCTGTGGGGGGTGCCCCTGCCGGGTCGGACCCAATGCTGGGGGCTCACGCCAAAGACACTGCCGCAAGGCAGTGAACGAGTCCTCGGCCTCATCCAGGACCCAAGAGAGCTCAGTCCTCAGGGTAAGTGCACCATGTGGGAACTTGGGAACTGGCTTAAAATTCCTAGCTCCACCCAGCCGCTAATATCTGGCAGCTAGGTGAGTCTGGGAGGGGTTCGGGCCTTGGGATTCGGGGGCAACTGCCGCTCCTCACAGTGTGGCGGCTGTGGGGGGTGCCCCTGCCGGGTCGGACCCAATGCTGGGGGCTCACGCCAAAGACACTGCCGCAAGGCAGTGAACGAGTCCTCGGCCTCATCCAGGACCCAAGAGAGCTCAGTCCTCAGGGTAAGTGCACCATGTGGGAACTTGGGAACTGGCTTAAAATTCCTAGCTCCACCCAGCCGCTAATATCTGGCAGCTAGGTGAGTCTGGGAGGGGTTCGGGCCTTGGGATTCGGGGGCAACTGCCGCTCCTCACAGTGTGGCGGCTGTGGGGGGTGCCCCTGCCGGGTCGGACCCAATGCTGGGGGCTCACGCCAAAGACACTGCCGCAAGGCAGTGAACGAGTCCTCGGCCTCATCCAGGACCCAAGAGAGCTCAGTCCTCAGGGTAAGTGCACCATGTGGGAACTTGGGAACTGGCTTAAAATTCCTAGCTCCACCCAGCCGCTAATATCTGGCAGCTAGGTGAGTCTGGGAGGGGTTCGGGCCTTGGGATTCGGGGGCAACTGCCGCTCCTCACAGTGTGGCGGCTGTGGGGGGTGCCCCTGCCGGGTCGGACCCAATGCTGGGGGCTCACGCCAAAGACACTGCCGCAAGGCAGTGAACGAGTCCTCGGCCTCATCCAGGACCCAAGAGAGCTCAGTCCTCAGGGTAAGTGCACCATGTGGGAACTTGGGAACTGGCTTAAAATTCCTAGCTCCACCCAGCCGCTAATATCTGGCAGCTAGGTGAGTCTGGGAGGGGTTCGGGCCTTGGGATTCGGGGGCAACTGCCGCTCCTCACAGTGTGGCGGCTGTGGGGGGTGCCCCTGCCGGGTCGGACCCAATGCTGGGGGCTCACGCCAAAGACACTGCCGCAAGGCAGTGAACGAGTCCTCGGCCTCATCCAGGACCCAAGAGAGCTCAGTCCTCAGGGTAAGTGCACCATGTGGGAACTTGGGAACTGGCTTAAAATTCCTAGCTCCACCCAGCCGCTAATATCTGGCAGCTAGGTGAGTCTGGGAGGGGTTCGGGCCTTGGGATTCGGGGGCAACTGCCGCTCCTCACAGTGTGGCGGCTGTGGGGGGTGCCCCTGCCGGGTCGGACCCAATGCTGGGGGCTCACGCCAAAGACACTGCCGCAAGGCAGTGAACGAGTCCTCGGCCTCATCCAGGACCCAAGAGAGCTCAGTCCTCAGGGTAAGTGCACCATGTGGGAACTTGGGAACTGGCTTAAAATTCCTAGCTCCACCCAGCCGCTAATATCTGGCAGCTAGGTGAGTCTGGGAGGGGTTCGGGCCTTGGGATTCGGGGGCAACTGCCGCTCCTCACAGTGTGGCGGCTGTGGGGGGTGCCCCTGCCGGGTCGGACCCAATGCTGGGGGCTCACGCCAAAGACACTGCCGCAAGGCAGTGAACGAGTCCTCGGCCTCATCCAGGACCCAAGAGAGCTCAGTCCTCAGGGTAAGTGCACCATGTGGGAACTTGGGAACTGGCTTAAAATTCCTAGCTCCACCCAGCCGCTAATATCTGGCAGCTAGGTGAGTCTGGGAGGGGTTCGGGCCTTGGGATTCGGGGGCAACTGCCGCTCCTCACAGTGTGGCGGCTGTGGGGGGTGCCCCTGCCGGGTCGGACCCAATGCTGGGGGCTCACGCCAAAGACACTGCCGCAAGGCAGTGAACGAGTCCTCGGCCTCATCCAGGACCCAAGAGAGCTCAGTCCTCAGGGTAAGTGCACCATGTGGGAACTTGGGAACTGGCTTAAAATTCCTAGCTCCACCCAGCCGCTAATATCTGGCAGCTAGGTGAGTCTGGGAGGGGTTCGGGCCTTGGGATTCGGGGGCAACTGCCGCTCCTCACAGTGTGGCGGCTGTGGGGGGTGCCCCTGCCGGGTCGGACCCAATGCTGGGGGCTCACGCCAAAGACACTGCCGCAAGGCAGTGAACGAGTCCTCGGCCTCATCCAGGACCCAAGAGAGCTCAGTCCTCAGGGTAAGTGCACCATGTGGGAACTTGGGAACTGGCTTAAAATTCCTAGCTCCACCCAGCCGCTAATATCTGGCAGCTAGGTGAGTCTGGGAGGGGTTCGGGCCTTGGGATTCGGGGGCAACTGCCGCTCCTCACAGTGTGGCGGCTGTGGGGGGTGCCCCTGCCGGGTCGGACCCAATGCTGGGGGCTCACGCCAAAGACACTGCCGCAAGGCAGTGAACGAGTCCTCGGCCTCATCCAGGACCCAAGAGAGCTCAGTCCTCAGGGTAAGTGCACCATGTGGGAACTTGGGAACTGGCTTAAAATTCCTAGCTCCACCCAGCCGCTAATATCTGGCAGCTAGGTGAGTCTGGGAGGGGTTCGGGCCTTGGGATTCGGGGGCAACTGCCGCTCCTCACAGTGTGGCGGCTGTGGGGGGTGCCCCTGCCGGGTCGGACCCAATGCTGGGGGCTCACGCCAAAGACACTGCCGCAAGGCAGTGAACGAGTCCTCGGCCTCATCCAGGACCCAAGAGAGCTCAGTCCTCAGGGTAAGTGCACCATGTGGGAACTTGGGAACTGGCTTAAAATTCCTAGCTCCACCCAGCCGCTAATATCTGGCAGCTAGGTGAGTCTGGGAGGGGTTCGGGCCTTGGGATTCGGGGGCAACTGCCGCTCCTCACAGTGTGGCGGCTGTGGGGGGTGCCCCTGCCGGGTCGGACCCAATGCTGGGGGCTCACGCCAAAGACACTGCCGCAAGGCAGTGAACGAGTCCTCGGCCTCATCCAGGACCCAAGAGAGCTCAGTCCTCAGGGTAAGTGCACCATGTGGGAACTTGGGAACTGGCTTAAAATTCCTAGCTCCACCCAGCCGCTAATATCTGGCAGCTAGGTGAGTCTGGGAGGGGTTCGGGCCTTGGGATTCGGGGGCAACTGCCGCTCCTCACAGTGTGGCGGCTGTGGGGGGTGCCCCTGCCGGGTCGGACCCAATGCTGGGGGCTCACGCCAAAGACACTGCCGCAAGGCAGTGAACGAGTCCTCGGCCTCATCCAGGACCCAAGAGAGCTCAGTCCTCAGGGTAAGTGCACCATGTGGGAACTTGGGAACTGGCTTAAAATTCCTAGCTCCACCCAGCCGCTAATATCTGGCAGCTAGGTGAGTCTGGGAGGGGTTCGGGCCTTGGGATTCGGGGGCAACTGCCGCTCCTCACAGTGTGGCGGCTGTGGGGGGTGCCCCTGCCGGGTCGGACCCAATGCTGGGGGCTCACGCCAAAGACACTGCCGCAAGGCAGTGAACGAGTCCTCGGCCTCATCCAGGACCCAAGAGAGCTCAGTCCTCAGGGTAAGTGCACCATGTGGGAACTTGGGAACTGGCTTAAAATTCCTAGCTCCACCCAGCCGCTAATATCTGGCAGCTAGGTGAGTCTGGGAGGGGTTCGGGCCTTGGGATTCGGGGGCAACTGCCGCTCCTCACAGTGTGGCGGCTGTGGGGGGTGCCCCTGCCGGGTCGGACCCAATGCTGGGGGCTCACGCCAAAGACACTGCCGCAAGGCAGTGAACGAGTCCTCGGCCTCATCCAGGACCCAAGAGAGCTCAGTCCTCAGGGTAAGTGCACCATGTGGGAACTTGGGAACTGGCTTAAAATTCCTAGCTCCACCCAGCCGCTAATATCTGGCAGCTAGGTGAGTCTGGGAGGGGTTCGGGCCTTGGGATTCGGGGGCAACTGCCGCTCCTCACAGTGTGGCGGCTGTGGGGGGTGCCCCTGCCGGGTCGGACCCAATGCTGGGGGCTCACGCCAAAGACACTGCCGCAAGGCAGTGAACGAGTCCTCGGCCTCATCCAGGACCCAAGAGAGCTCAGTCCTCAGGGTAAGTGCACCATGTGGGAACTTGGGAACTGGCTTAAAATTCCTAGCTCCACCCAGCCGCTAATATCTGGCAGCTAGGTGAGTCTGGGAGGGGTTCGGGCCTTGGGATTCGGGGGCAACTGCCGCTCCTCACAGTGTGGCGGCTGTGGGGGGTGCCCCTGCCGGGTCGGACCCAATGCTGGGGGCTCACGCCAAAGACACTGCCGCAAGGCAGTGAACGAGTCCTCGGCCTCATCCAGGACCCAAGAGAGCTCAGTCCTCAGGGTAAGTGCACCATGTGGGAACTTGGGAACTGGCTTAAAATTCCTAGCTCCACCCAGCCGCTAATATCTGGCAGCTAGGTGAGTCTGGGAGGGGTTCGGGCCTTGGGATTCGGGGGCAACTGCCGCTCCTCACAGTGTGGCGGCTGTGGGGGGTGCCCCTGCCGGGTCGGACCCAATGCTGGGGGCTCACGCCAAAGACACTGCCGCAAGGCAGTGAACGAGTCCTCGGCCTCATCCAGGACCCAAGAGAGCTCAGTCCTCAGGGTAAGTGCACCATGTGGGAACTTGGGAACTGGCTTAAAATTCCTAGCTCCACCCAGCCGCTAATATCTGGCAGCTAGGTGAGTCTGGGAGGGGTTCGGGCCTTGGGATTCGGGGGCAACTGCCGCTCCTCACAGTGTGGCGGCTGTGGGGGGTGCCCCTGCCGGGTCGGACCCAATGCTGGGGGCTCACGCCAAAGACACTGCCGCAAGGCAGTGAACGAGTCCTCGGCCTCATCCAGGACCCAAGAGAGCTCAGTCCTCAGGGTAAGTGCACCATGTGGGAACTTGGGAACTGGCTTAAAATTCCTAGCTCCACCCAGCCGCTAATATCTGGCAGCTAGGTGAGTCTGGGAGGGGTTCGGGCCTTGGGATTCGGGGGCAACTGCCGCTCCTCACAGTGTGGCGGCTGTGGGGGGTGCCCCTGCCGGGTCGGACCCAATGCTGGGGGCTCACGCCAAAGACACTGCCGCAAGGCAGTGAACGAGTCCTCGGCCTCATCCAGGACCCAAGAGAGCTCAGTCCTCAGGGTAAGTGCACCATGTGGGAACTTGGGAACTGGCTTAAAATTCCTAGCTCCACCCAGCCGCTAATATCTGGCAGCTAGGTGAGTCTGGGAGGGGTTCGGGCCTTGGGATTCGGGGGCAACTGCCGCTCCTCACAGTGTGGCGGCTGTGGGGGGTGCCCCTGCCGGGTCGGACCCAATGCTGGGGGCTCACGCCAAAGACACTGCCGCAAGGCAGTGAACGAGTCCTCGGCCTCATCCAGGACCCAAGAGAGCTCAGTCCTCAGGGTAAGTGCACCATGTGGGAACTTGGGAACTGGCTTAAAATTCCTAGCTCCACCCAGCCGCTAATATCTGGCAGCTAGGTGAGTCTGGGAGGGGTTCGGGCCTTGGGATTCGGGGGCAACTGCCGCTCCTCACAGTGTGGCGGCTGTGGGGGGTGCCCCTGCCGGGTCGGACCCAATGCTGGGGGCTCACGCCAAAGACACTGCCGCAAGGCAGTGAACGAGTCCTCGGCCTCATCCAGGACCCAAGAGAGCTCAGTCCTCAGGGTAAGTGCACCATGTGGGAACTTGGGAACTGGCTTAAAATTCCTAGCTCCACCCAGCCGCTAATATCTGGCAGCTAGGTGAGTCTGGGAGGGGTTCGGGCCTTGGGATTCGGGGGCAACTGCCGCTCCTCACAGTGTGGCGGCTGTGGGGGGTGCCCCTGCCGGGTCGGACCCAATGCTGGGGGCTCACGCCAAAGACACTGCCGCAAGGCAGTGAACGAGTCCTCGGCCTCATCCAGGACCCAAGAGAGCTCAGTCCTCAGGGTAAGTGCACCATGTGGGAACTTGGGAACTGGCTTAAAATTCCTAGCTCCACCCAGCCGCTAATATCTGGCAGCTAGGTGAGTCTGGGAGGGGTTCGGGCCTTGGGATTCGGGGGCAACTGCCGCTCCTCACAGTGTGGCGGCTGTGGGGGGTGCCCCTGCCGGGTCGGACCCAATGCTGGGGGCTCACGCCAAAGACACTGCCGCAAGGCAGTGAACGAGTCCTCGGCCTCATCCAGGACCCAAGAGAGCTCAGTCCTCAGGGTAAGTGCACCATGTGGGAACTTGGGAACTGGCTTAAAATTCCTAGCTCCACCCAGCCGCTAATATCTGGCAGCTAGGTGAGTCTGGGAGGGGTTCGGGCCTTGGGATTCGGGGGCAACTGCCGCTCCTCACAGTGTGGCGGCTGTGGGGGGTGCCCCTGCCGGGTCGGACCCAATGCTGGGGGCTCACGCCAAAGACACTGCCGCAAGGCAGTGAACGAGTCCTCGGCCTCATCCAGGGCGGCCAGTGCACCA
>NW_026697777.1:0-26319 GCF_030435755.1 Ochotona princeps
TGGGCATATTGAAGAAGAATCAGCCGAGTGGTTCTTGTGGGAGAACAACTCCATTTGGCTCACTAACTTCACACACCATCAGGCTTCCAAGCACCTCTCAAGGAAACTCAGTTTTCACACTCTAGGCTTAGTGCCCTTTGAGTGCATTATCTAGGAATGAACCTGGTAGAGCATCCCACACAAACGAATGCTCCACATGCGGGTTTACATGCCACCAACTCCACATTCACAGGCAACTTCAGCGCCTCAGCCGTTTTCAGATAGCCCTCAATGCAAAGGCTCTAGACGCAAATATTGGTGTGAGAGCTAATTCAATCAAGGAAACACTGCATGTTGGTGAAGGGCATATTGAAGAAGGATCAGCCGAGTGGTTCTTGTGGGAGAACAACTCCATTTGGCTCACTAACTTTACACACCATCAGGCTTCCAAGCAGCTCTCAAGGAAACTCAGTTTTCACACTCTATGCTTAGTGCTCTTTGTGTGCCTAGGACTGAAATGAAGCTTGGTCAGCATCCCACACAAACGAATGCTCCACATGCGGGTTTCACATGCCACCAACTCCACATTCACAGGCAACTTCAGCACCACAGCCGTTTTCAGATAGCCCTCAATGCAAAGGCTCTAGACGCAAATATTGGTAAGAGAGCTAATTCAATCAAGGAAACACTGCATGTTGGTTAAGGGCATATTGAAGAAGAATCAGCCGAGTGGTTCTTGTGGGAGAACAACTCCATTTGGCTCACTAACTTCACACACCATCAGGCTTCCAAGCAGCTCTCAAGGAAACTCAGTTTTCACACTCTATTCTTATTGCCCTTTGAGTGCATTATCTAGGAATGAACCTGGTAGAGCATCCCACACAAACGAATGCTCCACATGCGGGTTTCACATGCCACCAACTCCACATTCACAGGCAACTTCAGTGCCAGAGTCGTTTTCAGATAGCCCTCAATGCAAAGGCTCTAGACGCAAATATTGGTGTGAGAGCTAATTCAATGAAGGAAACACTGCATGTTGGTTAAGGGCATATTGAAGAAGAATCAGCCGAGTGGTTCTTGTAGGAGAACAACTCCATTTGGCTCACTAACTTCACACACCATCAGGCTTCCAAGCAGCTCTCAAGGAAACTCAGTTTTCACACTCTATTCTTATTGCCCTTTGAGTGCATTATCTAGGAATGAACCTGGTAGAGCATCCCACAAGAACGAATGCTCCACATGCGGGTTTCACATGCCACCAACTCTACATTCACAGGCAACTTCAGCGCCACAGCCGTTTTCAGATAGCCCTCAATGCAAAGGCTCTAGACGCAAATATTGGTGTGAGAGCTAATTCAATCAAGGAAACACTGCATGTTGGTGAAGGGCATATTGAAGAAGGATCAGCCGAGTGGTTCTTGTGGGAGAACAACTCCATTTGGCTCACTAACTTCACACACCATCAGGCTTCCAAGCAGCTCTCAAGGAAACTCAGTTTTCACACTCTAGGCTTAGTGCCCTTTGAGTGCATTATCTAGGAATGAACATGGTAGAGCATCATACACGTACGAATGCTCCACTTGCGGGTTTCACATGCCACCAACTCCACATTCACAGGCAATTTCAGCGCCACAGTCGTTTTCAGATAGCCCTCAATGCAAAGGCTCTAGACGCAAATATTGGTGTGAGAGCTAATTCAATCAAGGAAACACTGCATGTTGGTGAAGGGCATATTGAAGAAGGATCAGCCGAGTAGTTCTTGTGGGAGAACAACTCCATTTGGCTCACTAACTTCACACACCATCAGGCTTCCAAGCAGCTCTCAAGGAAACTCAGTTTTCACACTCTATGCTTAGTGCCCTTTGAGTGCCTAGGCCTGAAATGAAGCTTGGAGAGCATCCCACACAAACGAATGCTTCACATGCGGGTTTCAAATGCCACCAACTCCACATTCACAGGCAACTTCAGCGCCACAGCCGTTTTCAGATAGCCCTCAATGCAAATGCTCTAGACGCAAATATTGGAGTGAGAGCTAATTCAATCAAGGAAACACTGCATGTTGGTGAAGGGCATATTGAAGAAGGATCAGCCGAGTGGTTCTTGTGGGAGAACAACTCCATTTGGCTCACTAACTTCACACACCATCAGGCTTCCAAGCAGCTCCCAAGGAAACTCAGTTTTCACACTCTATGCTTAGTGCTCTTTGTGTGCCTAGGACTGAAATGAAGCTTGGTCAGCATCCCACAGAAACGAATGCTCCACATGCGGGTTTCACATGCCACCAACTCCACATTCACAGGCAATTTCAGCGCCACAGCCGTTTTCAGATAGCCCTCAATGCAAAGGCTCTAGACGCAAATATTGGTGTGAGAGCTAATTCAATCAAGGAAACACTGCATGTTGGTGAAGGGCATATTGAAGAAGGATCAGCCGAGTGGTTCTTGTGGGAGAACAACTCCATTTGGCTCACTAACTTCACACACCATCAGGCTTCCAAGCAGCTCTCAAGGAAACTCAGTTTTCACACTCTATGCTCAGTGCTTTTTGTGTGCCTAGGACTGAAATGAAGCTTGGTCAGCATCCCACACAAACGAATGCTCCACATGCGGGTTTCACATGCCACCAACTCCACATTCACAGGCAACTTCAGCGCCACAGCCGTTTTCAGATAGCCTTCAATGCAAAGGCTCTAGACACAAATATTGGTGTGAGAGCCAATTCAATCAAGGAAACACTGCATGTTGGTGAAGGGCATATTGAAGAAGGATCAGCCGAGTGGTTCTTGTGGGAGAACAACTCCATTTGGCTCACTAACTTCACACACCATCAGGCTTCCAAGCAGCTCTCAAGGAAACTCAGTTTTCACACTCTATGCTTAGTGCCCTTTGAGTGCATTATCTAGGAATGAACCTGGTAGAGCATCCCACACAAACGAATGCTCCACATGCGGGTTTCACATGCCACCAACTCCAGATTCACAGGCAACTTCAGCGCCACAGCCGTTTTCAGATAGCCCTCAATGCAAAGGCTCTAGACGCAAATATTGGTGTGAGAGCTAATTCAATCAAGGAAACACTGCATGTTGGTGAAGGGCATATTGAAGAAGGATCAGCCGAGTGGTTCTTGTGGGAGAACAACTCCATTTGGCTCACTAACTTCACACACCATCAGGCTTCCAAGCAGCTCTCAAGGAAACTCAGTTTTCACACTCTATTCTTAGTGCCCTTTGAGTGCATTATCTAGGAATGAACATGGTAGAGCATCATACACGTACGAATGCTCCACTTGCGGGTTTCACATGCCACCAACTCCACATTCACAGGCAACTTCAGCGCCACAGCCGTTTTCAGATAGCCCTCAATGCAAAGGCTCTAGACGCAAATATTGGTGTGAGAGCTAATTCAATCAAGGAAACACTGCATGTTGGTGAAGGGCATATTGAAGAAGGATCAGCCGAGTGGTTCTTGTGGGAGAACAACTCCATTTGGCTCACTAACTTCACACACCATCAGGCTTCCAAGCAGCTCTCAAGGAAACTCAGTTTTCACACTCTATGCTTAGTGCTCTTTGTGTGCCTAGGACTGAAATGAAGCTTGGTCAGCATCCCACAGAAACGAATGCTCCACATGCGGGTTTCACATGCAACCAACTCCACATTCACAGGCAACTTCAGCGCCACAGCCGTTTTCAGATAGCCCTCAATGCAAAGGCTCTAGACGCAAATATTGGTGTGAGAGCTAATTCAATCAAGGAAACACTGCATGTTGGTGAAGGGCATATTGAAGAAGAATCAGCCGAGTGGTTCTTGTGGGAGAACAACTCCATGTGGCTCACTAACTTCACACACCATCAGGCTTCCAAGCAGCTCTCAAGGAAACTCAGTTTTCACACTCTATGCTTAGTGCCCTTTGAGTGCATTATCTAGGAATGAACCTGGTAGAGCATCCCACACAAACGAATGCTCCACATGCGGGTTTCACATGCCACCAACTCCACATTCACAGGCAACTTCAGCGCCACAGCCGTTTTCAGATAGCCCTCAATGCAAAGGCTCTAGACGCAAATATTGGTGTGAGAGCTAATTCAATCAAGGAAACACTGCATGTTGGTGAAGGGCATATTGAAGAAGGATCAGCCGAGTGGTTCTTGTGGGAGAACAACTCCATTTGGCTCACTAACTTCACACACCATCAGGCTTCCAAGCAGCTCTCAAGGAAACTCAGTTTTCACACTCTATGTTTAGTGCCCTTTGAGTGCATTATCTAGGAATGAACATGGTAGAGCATCCCACACAAACGAATGCTCCACATGCGGGTTTCACATGCCACCAACTCCACATTCACAGGCAACGTCAGCGCCACAGCCATTTTCAGATAGCCCTCAATGCAAAGGCTCTAGACGCAAATATTGGTGTGAGAGCTAATTCAATCAAGGAAACACTGCATGTTGGTGAAGGGCATATTGAAGAAGGATCAGCCGAGTGGTTCTTGTGGGAGAACAACTCCATTTGGCTCACTAACTTCACACACCATCAGGCTTCCAAGCAGCTCTCAAGGAAACTCAGTTTTCACACTCTATGCTTAGTGCCCTTTGAGTGCCTAGGCCTGAAATGAAGCTTGGAGAGCATCCCACACAAACGAATGCTTCACATGCGGGTTTCAAATGCCACCAACTCCACATTCACAGGCAACTTCAGCGCCACAGCCGTTTTCAGATAGCCCTCAATGCAAATGCTCTAGACGCAAATATTGGAGTGAGAGCTAATTCAATCAAGGAAACACTGCATGTTGGTGAAGGGCATATTGAAGAAGGATCAGCCGAGTGGTTCTTGTGGGAGAACAACTCCATTTGGCTCACTAACTTCACACACCATCAGGCTTCCAAGCAGCTCTCAAGGAAACTCAGTTTTCACACTCTATGCTTAGTGCTCTTTGTGTGCCTAGGACTGAAATGAAGCTTGGTCAGCATCCCACACAAACGAATGCTCCACATGCGGGTTTCACATGCCACCAACTCCACATTCACAGGCAACTTCAGCGCCACAGCCGTTTTCAGATAGCCCTCAATGCAAAGGCTCTAGACGCAAATATTGGTGTGAGAGCTAATTCAATCAAGGAAACACTGCATGTTGGTGAAGGGCATATTGAAGAAGGATCAGCCGAGTGGTTCTTGTGGGAGAACAACTCCATTTGGCTCACTAACTTCACACACCATCAGGCTTCCAAGCAGCTCCCAAGGAAACTCAGTTTTCACACTCTATGCTTAGTGCTCTTTGTGTGCCTAGGACTGAAATGAAGCTTGGTCAGCATCCCACAGAAACGAATGCTCCACATGCGGGTTTCACATGCCACCAACTCCACATTCACAGGCAATTTCAGCGCCACAGCCGTTTTCAGATAGCCCTCAATGCAAAGGCTCTAGACGCAAATATTGGTGTGAGAGCTAATTCAATCAAGGAAACACTGCATGTTGGTGAAGGGCATATTGAAGAAGGATCAGCCGAGTGGTTCTTGTGGGAGAACAACTCCATTTGGCTCACTAACTTCACACACCATCAGGCTTCCAAGCAGCTCTCAAGGAAACTCAGTTTTCACACTCTATGCTCAGTGCTTTTTGTGTGCCTAGGACTGAAATGAAGCTTGGTCAGCATCCCACACAAACGAATGCTCCACATGCGGGTTTCACATGCCACCAACTCCACATTCACAGGCAACTTCAGCGCCACAGCCGTTTTCAGATAGCCTTCAATGCAAAGGCTCTAGACACAAATATTGGTGTGAGAGCCAATTCAATCAAGGAAACACTGCATGTTGGTGAAGGGCATATTGAAGAAGGATCAGCCGAGTGGTTCTTGTGGGAGAACAACTCCATTTGGCTCACTAACTTCACACACCATCAGGCTTCCAAGCAGCTCTCAAGGAAACTCAGTTTTCACACTCTATGCTTAGTGCCCTTTGAGTGCATTATCTAGGAATGAACCTGGTAGAGCATCCCACACAAACGAATGCTCCACATGCGGGTTTCACATGCCACCAACTCCAGATTCACAGGCAACTTCAGCGCCACAGCCGTTTTCAGATAGCCCTCAATGCAAAGGCTCTAGACGCAAATATTGGTGTGAGAGCTAATTCAATCAAGGAAACACTGCATGTTGGTGAAGGGCATATTGAAGAAGGATCAGCCGAGTGGTTCTTGTGGGAGAACAACTCCATTTGGCTCACTAACTTCACACACCATCAGGCTTCCAAGCAGCTCTCAAGGAAACTCAGTTTTCACACTCTATTCTTAGTGCCCTTTGAGTGCATTATCTAGGAATGAACATGGTAGAGCATCATACACGTACGAATGCTCCACTTGCGGGTTTCACATGCCACCAACTCCACATTCACAGGCAACTTCAGCGCCACAGCCGTTTTCAGATAGCCCTCAATGCAAAGGCTCTAGACGCAAATATTGGTGTGAGAGCTAATTCAATCAAGGAAACACTGCATGTTGGTGAAGGGCATATTGAAGAAGGATCAGCCGAGTGGTTCTTGTGGGAGAACAACTCCATTTGGCTCACTAACTTCACACACCATCAGGCTTCCAAGCAGCTCTCAAGGAAACTCAGTTTTCACACTCTATGCTTAGTGCTCTTTGTGTGCCTAGGACTGAAATGAAGCTTGGTCAGCATCCCACAGAAACGAATGCTCCACATGCGGGTTTCACATGCAACCAACTCCACATTCACAGGCAACTTCAGCGCCACAGCCGTTTTCAGATAGCCCTCAATGCAAAGGCTCTAGACGCAAATATTGGTGTGAGAGCTAATTCAATCAAGGAAACACTGCATGTTGGTGAAGGGCATATTGAAGAAGAATCAGCCGAGTGGTTCTTGTGGGAGAACAACTCCATGTGGCTCACTAACTTCACACACCATCAGGCTTCCAAGCAGCTCTCAAGGAAACTCAGTTTTCACACTCTATGCTTAGTGCCCTTTGAGTGCCTAGGCCTGAAATGAAGCTTGGAGAGCATCCCACAGAAACGAATGCTCCACATGCGGGTTTCACATGCAACCAACTCCACATTCACAGGCAACTTCAGCGCCACAGCCGTTTTCAGATAGCCCTCAATGCAAAGGCTCTAGACGCAAATATTGGTGTGAGAGCTAATTCAATCAAGGAAACACTGCATGTTGGTGAAGGGCATATTGAAGAAGGATCAGCCGAGTGGTTCCTGTGGGAGAACAACTCCATTTGGCTCACTAACTTCACAACCATCAGGCTTCCAAGCAGCTCTCAAGGAAACTCAGTTTTCACACTCTATGCTTAGTGCCCTTTGAGTGCATTATCTAGGAATGAACATGGTAGAGCATCCCACACGTACGAATGCTCCACTTGCGGTTTTCACATGCCACCAACTCCACATTCACAGGCAACTTCAGCGCCACAGCCGTTTTCAGATAACCCTCAATGCAAAGGCTCTAGACGCAAATATTGGTGTGAGAGCTAATTCAATCAAGGAAACACTGCATGTTGGTGAAGGGCATATTGAAGAAGGATCAGCCGAGTGGTTCTTGTGGGAGAACAACTCCATTTGGCTCACTAACTTCACACACCATCAGGCTTCCAAGCAGCTCTCAAGGAAACTCAGTTTTCACACTCTATGCTTAGTGCTCTTTGTGTGCCTAGGACTGAAATGAAGCTTGGAGAGCATCCCACAGAAACGAATGCTCCACATGCGGGTTTCACATGCAACCAACTCCACATTCACAGGCAACTTCAGCGCCACAGCCGTTTTCAGATAGCCCTCAATGCAAAGGCTCTAGACGCAAATATTGGTGTGAGAGCTAATTCAATCAAGGAAACACTGCATGTTGGTGAAGGGCATATTGAAGAAGAATCAGCCGAGTGGTTCTTGTGGGAGAACAACTCCATGTGGCTCACTAACTTCACACACCATCAGGCTTCCAAGCAGCTCTCAAGGAAACTCAGTTTTCACACTCTATTCTTATTGCCCTTTGAGTGCATTATCTAGGAATGAACCTGGTAGAGCATCCCACACAAACGAATGCTCCACATGCGGGTTTCACATGCCACCAACTCCACATTCACAGGCAACTTCAGCGCCACAGCCATTTTCAGATAGCCCTCAATGCAAAGGCTCTAGACGCAAATATTGGTGTGAGAGCTAATTCAATCAAGGAAACACTGCATGTTGGTGAAGGGCATATTGAAGAAGGATCAGCCGAGTGGTTCTTGTGGGAGAACAACTCCATTTGGCTCACTAACTTCACACACCATCAGGCTTCCAAGCAGCTCTCAAGGAAACTCAGTTTTCACACTCTATGTTTAGTGCCCTTTGAGTGCATTATCTAGGAATGAACCTGGTAGAGCATCCCACACAAACGAATGCTCCACATGCGGGTTTCACATGCCACCAACTCCACATTCACAGGCAACTTCAGCGCCACAGCCATTTTCAGATAGCCCTCAATGCAAAGGCTCTAGACGCAAATATTGGTGTGAGAGCTAATTCAATCAAGGAAACACTGCATGTTGGTGAAGGGCATATTGAAGAAGGATCAGCCGAGTGGTTCTTGTGGGAGAACAACTCCATTTGGCTCACTAACTTCACACACCATCAGGCTTCCAAGCAGCTCTCAAGGAAACTCAGTTTTCACACTCTATGCTTAGTGCCCTTTGTATGGCTAGGACTGAAATGAACCTGGTAGAGCATCCCACACAAACGAATGCTCCACATGCGGGTTTCACATGCCACCAACTCCACATTCACAGGCAACTTCAGCGCCACAGCCGTTTTCAGATAGCCCTCAATGCAAAGGCTCTAGACGCAAATATTGGTGTGAGAGCTAATTCAATCAAGGAAACACTGCATGTTGGTGAAGGGCATATTGAAGAAGGATCAGCCGAGTGGTTCTTGTGGGAGAACAACTCCATTTGGCTCACTAACTTCACACACCATCAGGCTTCCAAGCAGCTCTCAAGGAAACTCAGTTTTCACACTCTATGCTTAGTGCTCTTTCAGTGCATTATCTAGGAATGAACCTGGTAGAGCATCCCACACAAACGAATGCTCCACATGCGGGTTTCACATGCCACCAACTCCACATTCACAGGCAACTTCAGCGCCACAGCCGTTTTCAGATAGCCCTCAATGCAAAGGCTCTAGACGCAAATATTGGTGTGAGAGCTAATTCAATCAAGGAAACACTGCATGTTGGTGAAGGGCATATTGAAGAAGGATCAGACGAGTGGTTCCTGTGGGAGAACAACTCCATTTGGCTCACTAACTTCACAACCATCAGGCTTCCAAACAGCTCTCAAGGAAACTCAGTTTTCACACTCTATGCTTAGTGCCCTTTGAGTGCATTATCTAGGAATGAACATGGTAGAGCATCCCACACGTACGAATGCTCCACTTGCGGTTTTCACATGCCATCAACTCCACATTCACAGGCAACTTCAGCGCCACAGCCATTTTCAGATAGCCCTCAATGCAAAGGCTCTAGACGCAAATATTGGTGTGAGAGCTAATTCAATCAAGGAAACACTGCATGTTGGTGAAGGGCATATTGAAGAAGGATCAGCCGAGTGGTTCTTGTGGGAGAACAACTCCATTTGGCTCACTAACTTCACACACCATCAGGCTTCCAAGCAGCTCTCAAGGAAACTCAGTTTTCACACTCTATGCTTAGTGCCCTTTGAGTGCCTAGGCCTGAAATGAAGCTTGGAGAGCATCCCACACAAACGAATGCTCCACATGCGTGTTTCACATGCCACCAACTCCACATTCACAGGCAACTTCAGCGCCAGAGTCGTTTTCAGATAGCCCTCAATGCAAAGGCTCTAGACGCAAATATTGGTGTGAGAGCTAATTCAATCAAGGAAACACTGCATGTTGGTGAAGGGCATATTGAAGAAGAATCAGCTGAGTGGTTCTTGTGGTAGAACAACTCCATTTGGCTCACTAACTTCACACACCATCAGGCTTCCAAGCAGCTCTCAAGGAAACTCAGTTTTCACACTCTATGCTTAGTGCCCTTTGTATGGCTAGGACTGAAATGAACCTGGTAGAGCATCCCACACAAACGAATGCTCCACTTGCGGTTTTCACATGCCACCAACTCCACATTCACAGGCAACTTCAGCGCCACAGCCGTTTTCAGATAACCCTCAATGCAAAGGCTCTAGACGCAAATATTGGTGTGAGAGCTAATTCAATCAAGGAAACACTGCATGTTGGTGAAGGGCATATTGAAGAAGGATCAGACGAGTGGTTCTTGTGGGAGAACAACTCCATTTGGCTCACTAACTTCACACACCATCAGGCTTCCAAGCAGCTCTCAAGGAAACTCAGTTTTCACACTCTATGTTTAGTGCCCTTTGAGTGCATTATCTAGGAATGAACCTGGTAGAGCATCCCACACAAACGAATGCTCCACATGCGGGTTTCACATGCCACCACCTCCACATTCACAGGCAACTTCAGCGCCACAGCCGTTTTCAGATAGCCCTCAATGCAAAGGCTCTAGACGCAAATATTGGTGTGAGAGCTAATTCAATCAAGGAAACACTGCATGTTGGTGAAGGGCATATTGAAGAAGGATCAGCCGAGTGGTTCTTGTGGGAGAACAACTCCATTTGGCTCACTAACTTCACACACCATCAGGCTTCCAAGCAGCTCTCAAGGAAACTCAGTTTTCACACTCTATGCTTAGTGCCCTTTGTATGGCTAGGACTGAAATGAACCTGGTAGAGCATCCCACACAAACGAATGCTCCACATGCGGGTTTCACATGCCACCAACTCCACATTCACAGGCAACTTCAGCGCCACAGCCGTTTTCAGATAGCCCTCAATGCAAAGGCTCTAGACGCAAATATTGGTGTGAGAGCTAATTCAATCAAGGAAACACTGCATGTTGGTGAAGGGCATATTGAAGAAGGATCAGCCGAGTGGTTCTTGTGGGAGAACAACTCCATTTGGCTCACTAACTTCACACACCATCAGGCTTCCAAGCAGCTCTCAAGGAAACTCAGTTTTCACACTCTATGCTTAGTGCCCTTTGAGTGCATTATCTAGGAATGAACATGGTAGAGCATCCCACACGTACGAATGCTCCACTTGCGGTTTTCACATGCCATCAACTCCACATTCACAGGCAACTTCAGCGCCACAGCCATTTTCAGATAGCCCTCAATGCAAAGGCTCTAGACGCAAATATTGGTGTGAGAGCTAATTCAATCAAGGAAACACTGCATGTTGGTGAAGGGCATATTGAAGAAGGATCAGCCGAGTGGTTCTTGTGGGAGAACAACTCCATTTGGCTCACTAACTTCACACACCATCAGGCTTCCAAGCAGCTCTCAAGGAAACTCAGTTTTCACACTCTATGCTTAATGCCCTTTGAGTGCCTAGGCCTGAAATGAAGCTTGGAGAGCATCCCACACAAACGAATGCTCCACATGCGTGTTTCACATGCCACCAACTCCACATTCACAGGCAACTTCAGCGCCAAAGTCGTTTTCAGATAGCCCTCAATGCAAAGGCTCTAGACGCAAATATTGGTGTGAGAGCTAATTCAATCAAGGAAACACTGCATGTTGGTGAAGGGCATATTGAAGAAGAATCAGCTGAGTGGTTCTTGTGGTAGAACAACTCCATTTGGCTCACTAACTTCACACACCATCAGGCTTCCAAGCAGCTCTCAAGGAAACTCAGTTTTCACACTCTATGCTTAGTGCCCTTTGTATGGCTAGGACTGAAATGAACCTGGTAGAGCATCCCACACAAACGAATGCTCCACATGCGGGTTTCACATGCCACCAACTCCACATTCACAGGCAACTTCAGCGCCACAACCATTTTCAGATAGCCCTCAATGCAAAGGCTCTAGACGCAAATATTGGTGTGAGAGCTAATTCAATCAAGGAAACACTGCATGTTGGTGAAGGGCATATTGAAGAAGGATCAGCCGAGTGGTTCCTGTGGGAGAACAACTCCATTTGGCTCACTAACTTCACAACCATCAGGCTTCCAAGCAGCTCTCAAGGAAACTCAGTTTTCACACTCTATGCTTAGTGCCCTTTGAGTGCATTATCTAGGAATGATCATGGTAGAGCATCCCACACGTACGAATGCTCCACTTGCGGTTTTCACATGCCACCAACTCCACATTCACAGACAACTTCAGCGCCACAGCCGTTTTCAGATAACCCTCAATGCAAAGGCTCTAGACGCAAATATTGGTGTGAGAGCTAATTCAATCAAGGAAACACTGCATGTTGGTGAAGGGCATATTGAAGAAGGATCAGCCGAGTGGTTCTTGTGGGAGAACAACTCCATTTGGCTCACTAACTTCACACACCATCAGGCTTCCAAGCAGCTCTCAAGGAAACTCAGTTTTCACACTCTATGCTTAGTGCACTTTGAGTGCATTATCTAGGAATGAACCTGGTAGAGCATCCCACACAAACGAATGCTCCACATGCGTGTTTCACATGCCACCAACTCCACATTCACAGGCCTCTTCAGCGCCAGAGTCGTTTTCAGATAGCCCTCAATGCAAAGGCTCTAGACGCAAATATTGGTGTGAGAGCTAATTCAATCAAGGAAACACTGCATGTTGGTGAAGGGCATATTGAAGAAGGATCAGCCGAGTGGTTCTTGTGGGAGAACAACTCCATTTGGCTCACTAACTTCACACACCATCAGGCTTCCAAGCAGCTCTCAAGGAAACTCAGTTTTCACACTCTATGCTTAGTGCCCTTTGAGTGCATTATCTAGGAATGAACCTGGTAGAGCATCCCACACAAACGAATGCTCCACATGCGGGTTTCACATGCCACCAACTCCACATTCACAGGCAACTTCAGCGCCACAGCCGTTTTCAGATAGCCCTCAATGCAAAGGCTCTAGACGCAAATATTGGTGTGAGAGCTAATTCAATCAAGGAAACACTGCATGTTGGTGAAGGGCATATTGAAGAAGGATCAGACGAGTGGTTCTTGTGGGAGAACAACTCCATTTGGCTCACTAACTTCACACACCATCAGGCTTCCAAGCAGCTCTCAAGGAAACTCAGTTTTCACACTCTATGCTTAGTGCTCTTTGTGTGCCTAGGCCTGAAATGAAGCTTGGAGAGCATCCCACACCAACGAATGCTCCACATGCGGGTTTCACATGCCACCAACTCCACATTCACAGGCAACTTCAGCGCCAGAGTCGTTTTCAGATAGCCCTCAATGCAAAGGCTCTAGACGCAAATATTGGTGTGAGAGCTAATTCAATCAAGGAAACACTGCATGTTGGTGAAGGGCATATTGAAGAAGAATCAGCCGAGTGGTTCTTGTGGGAGAACAACTCCATGTGGCTCACTAACTTCACACACCATCAGGCTTCCAAGCAGCTCTCAAGGAAACTCAGTTTTCACACTCTATGCTTAGTGCTCTTTGTGTGCCTAGGCCTGAAATGAAGCTTGGAGAGCATCCCACACCAACGAATGCTCCACATGCGGGTTTCACATGCCACCAACTCCACATTCACAGGCAACTTCAGCGCCAGAGTCGTTTTCAGATAGCCCTCAATGCAAAGGCTCTAGACGCAAATATTTGTGTGAGAGCTAATTCAATCAAGGAAACACTGCATGTTGGTTAAGGGCATATTGAAGAAGAATCAGCCGAGTGGTTCTTGTGGGAGAACAACTCCATTTGGCTCACTAACTTCACACACCATCAGGCTTCCAAGCAGCTCTCAAGGAAACTCAGTTTTCACACTCTATGCTTAGTGCTCTTTCAGTGCATTATCTAGGAATGAACCTGGTAGAGCATCCCACACAAACGAATGCTCCACATGCGGGTTTCACATGCAACCAACTCCACATTCACAGGCAACTTCAGCGCCACAGCCGTTTTCAGATAGCCCTCAATGCAAAGGCTCTAGACGCAAATATTGGTGTGAGAGCTAATTCAATCAAGGAAACACTGCATGTTGGTGAAGGGCATATTGAAGAAGGATCAGACGAGTGGTTCCTGTGGGAGAACAACTCCATTTGGCTCACTAACTTCACACACCATCAGGCTTCCAAGCAGCTCTCAAGGAAACTCAGTTTTCACACTCTATGCTTAGTGCCCTTTGAGTGCATTATCTAGGAATGAACATGGTAGAGCATCCCACACGTACGAATGCTCCACTTGCGGTTTTCACATGCCATCAACTCCACATTCACAGGCAACTTCAGCGCCACAGCCATTTTCAGATAGCCCTCAATGCAAAGGCTCTAGACGCAAATATTGGTGTGAGAGCTAATTCAATCAAGGAAACACTGCATGTTGGTGAAGGGCATATTGAAGAAGGATCAGCCGAGTGGTTCTTGTGGGAGAACAACTCCATTTGGCTCACTAACTTCACACACCATCAGGCTTCCAAGCAGCTCTCAAGGAAACTCAGTTTTCACACTCTATGCTTAGTGCCCTTTGAGTGCCTAGGCCTGAAATGAAGCTTGGAGAGCATCCCACACAAACGAATGCTCCACATGCGTGTTTCACATGCCACCAACTCCACATTCACAGGCAACTTCAGCGCCAGAGTCGTTTTCAGATAGCCCTCAATGCAAAGGCTCTAGACGCAAATATTGGTGTGAGAGCTAATTCAATCAAGGAAACACTGCATGTTGGTGAAGGGCATATTGAAGAAGAATCAGCTGAGTGGTTCTTGTGGTAGAACAACTCCATTTGGCTCACTAACTTCACACACCATCAGGCTTCCAAGCAGCTCTCAAGGAAACTCAGTTTTCACACTCTATGCTTAGTGCCCTTTGTATGGCTAGGACTGAAATGAACCTGGTAGAGCATCCCACACAAACGAATGCTCCACATGCGGGTTTCACATGCCACCAACTCCACATTCACAGGCAACTTCAGCGCCACAGCCATTTTCAGATAGCCCTCAATGCAAAGGCTCTAGACGCAAATATTGGTGTGAGAGCTAATTCAATCAAGGAAACACTGCATGTTGGTGAAGGGCATATTGAAGAAGGATCAGCCGAGTGGTTCTTGTGGGAGAACAACTCCATTTGGCTCACTAACTTCACACACCATCAGGCTTCCAAGCAGCTCTCAAGGAAACTCAGTTTTCACACTCTATGTTTAGTGCCCTTTGAGTGCATTATCTAGGAATGAACCTGGTAGAGCATCCCACACAAACGAATGCTCCACATGCGGGTTTCACATGCCACCAACTCCACATTCACAGGCAACTTCAGCGCCACAGCCATTTTCAGATAGCCCTCAATGCAAAGGCTCTAGACGCAAATATTGGTGTGAGAGCTAATTCAATCAAGGAAACACTGCATGTTGGTGAAGGGCATATTGAAGAAGGATCAGCCGAGTGGTTCTTGTGGGAGAACAACTCCATTTGGCTCACTAACTTCACACACCATCAGGCTTCCAAGCAGCTCTCAAGGAAACTCAGTTTTCACACTCTATTCTTATTGCCCTTTGAGTGCATTATCTAGGAATGAACCTGGTAGAGCATCCCACACAAACGAATGCTCCACATGCGGGTTTCACATGCCACCAACTCCACATTCACAGGCAACTTCAGCGCCACAGCCGTTTTCAGATAGCCCTCAATGCAAAGGCTCTAGACGCAAATATTGGTGTGAGAGCTAATTCAATCAAGGAAACACTGCATGTTGGTGAAGGGCATATTGAAGAAGGATCAGACGAGTGGTTCCTGTGGGAGAACAACTCCATTTGGCTCACTAACTTCACAACCATCAGGCTTCCAAGCAGCTCTCAAGGAAACTCAGTTTTCACACTCTATGCTTAGTGCCCTTTGAGTGCATTATCTAGGAATGAACATGGTAGAGCATCCCACACGTACGAATGCTCCACTTGCGGTTTTCACATGCCATCAACTCCACATTCACAGGCAACTTCAGCGCCACAGCCATTTTCAGATAGCCCTCAATGCAAAGGCTCTAGACGCAAATATTGGTGTGAGAGCTAATTCAATCAAGGAAACACTGCATGTTGGTGAAGGGCATATTGAAGAAGGATCAGCCGAGTGGTTCTTGTGGGAGAACAACTCCATTTGGCTCACTAACTTCACACACCATCAGGCTTCCAAGCAGCTCTCAAGGAAACTCAGTTTTCACACTCTATGCTTAGTGCCCTTTGAGTGCCTAGGCCTGAAATGAAGCTTGGAGAGCATCCCACACAAACGAATGCTCCACATGCGGGTTTCACATGCCACCAACTCCACATTCACAGGCAACTTCAGCGCCAGAGTCGTTTTCAGATAGCCCTCAATGCAAAGGCTCTAGACGCAAATATTGGTGTGAGAGCTAATTCAATCAAGGAAACACTGCATGTTGGTGAAGGGCATATTGAAGAAGGATCAGACGAGTGGTTCCTGTGGGAGAACAACTCCATTTGGCTCACTAACTTCACAACCATCAGGCTTCCAAGCAGCTCTCAAGGAAACTCAGTTTTCACACTCTATTCTTAGTGCCCTTTGAGTGCATTATCTAGGAATGAACATGGTAGAGCATCCCACACGTACGAATGCTCCACTTGCGGTTTTCACATGCCACCAACTCCACATTCACAGGCAACTTCAGCGCCACAGCCGTTTTCAGATAACCCTCAATGCAAAGGCTCTAGACGCAAATATTGGTGTGAGAGCTAATTCAATCAAGGAAACACTGCATGTTGGTGAAGGGCATATTGAAGAAGGATCAGCCGAGTGGTTCTTGTGGGAGAACAACTCCATTTGGCTCACTAACTTCACACACCATCAGGCTTCCAAGCAGCTCTCAAGGAAACTCAGTTTTCACACTCTATGCTTAGTGCTCTTTGTGTGCCTAGGACTGAAATGAAGCTTGGTCAGCATCCCACACAAACGAATGCTCCACATGCGGGTTTCACATGCCACCAACTCCACATTCAAAGGCAACTTCAGCGCCACAGCCGTTTTCAGATAGCCCTCAATGCAAAGGCTCTAGATGCAAATATTGGTGTGAGAGCTAATTCAATCAAGGAAACACTGCATGTTGGTGAAGGGCATATTGAAGAAGAATCAGCCGAGTGGTTCTTGTGGGAGAACAACTCCATGTGGCTCACTAACTTCACACACCATCAGGCTTCCAAGCACCTCTCAAGGAAACTCAGTTTTCACACTCTATTCTTATTGCACTTTGAGTGCATTATCTAGGAATGAACCTGGTAGAGCATCCCACACAAACGAATGCTCCACATGCGTGTTTCACATGCCACCAACTCCACATTCACAGGCCTCTTCAGCGCCAGAGTCGTTTTCAGATAGCCCTCAATGCAAAGGCTCTAGACGCAAATATTGGTGTGAGAGCTAATTCAATCAAGGAAACACTGCATGTTGGTGAAGGGCATATTGAAGAAGGATCAGCCGAGTGGTTCTTGTGGGAGAACAACTCCATTTGGCTCACTAACTTCACACACCATCAGGCTTCCAAGCAGCTCTCAAGGAAACTCAGTTTTCACACTCTATGTTTAGTGCCCTTTGAGTGCATTATCTAGGAATGAACCTGGTAGAGCATCCCACACAAACGAATGCTCCACATGCGGGTTTCACATGCCACCAACTCCACATTCACAGGCAACTTCAGCGCCACAGCCATTTTCAGATAGCCCTCAATGCAAAGGCTCTAGACGCAAATATTGGTGTGAGAGCTAATTCAATCAAGGAAACACTGCATGTTGGTGAAGGGCATATTGAAGAAGGATCAGCCGAGTGGTTCTTGTGGGAGAACAACTCCATTTGGCTCACTAACTTCACACACCATCAGGCTTCCAAGCAGCTCTCAAGGAAACTCAGTTTTCACACTCTATGCTTAGTGCCCTTTGTATGGCTAGGACTGAAATGAACCTGGTAGAGCATCCCACACAAACGAATGCTCCACATGCGGGTTTCACATGCCACCAACTCCACATTCACAGGCAACTTCAGCGCCACAACCATTTTCAGATAGCCCTCAATGCAAAGGCTCTAGACGCAAATATTGGTGTGAGAGCTAATTCAATCAAGGAAACACTGCATGTTGGTGAAGGGCATATTGAAGAAGGATCAGCCGAGTGGTTCCTGTGGGAGAACAACTCCATTTGGCTCACTAACTTCACAACCATCAGGCTTCCAAGCAGCTCTCAAGGAAACTCAGTTTTCACACTCTATGCTTAGTGCCCTTTGAGTGCATTATCTAGGAATGATCATGGTAGAGCATCCCACACGTACGAATGCTCCACTTGCGGTTTTCACATGCCACCAACTCCACATTCACAGACAACTTCAGCGCCACAGCCGTTTTCAGATAACCCTCAATGCAAAGGCTCTAGACGCAAATATTGGTGTGAGAGCTAATTCAATCAAGGAAACACTGCATGTTGGTGAAGGGCATATTGAAGAAGGATCAGCCGAGTGGTTCTTGTGGGAGAACAACTCCATTTGGCTCACTAACTTCACACACCATCAGGCTTCCAAGCAGCTCTCAAGGAAACTCAGTTTTCACACTCTATGCTTAGTGCACTTTGAGTGCATTATCTAGGAATGAACCTGGTAGAGCATCCCACACAAACGAATGCTCCACATGCGTGTTTCACATGCCACCAACTCCACATTCACAGGCCTCTTCAGCGCCAGAGTCGTTTTCAGATAGCCCTCAATGCAAAGGCTCTAGACGCAAATATTGGTGTGAGAGCTAATTCAATCAAGGAAACACTGCATGTTGGTGAAGGGCATATTGAAGAAGGATCAGCCGAGTGGTTCTTGTGGGAGAACAACTCCATTTGGCTCACTAACTTCACACACCATCAGGCTTCCAAGCAGCTCTCAAGGAAACTCAGTTTTCACACTCTATGCTTAGTGCCCTTTGAGTGCATTATCTAGGAATGAACCTGGTAGAGCATCCCACACAAACGAATGCTCCACATGCGGGTTTCACATGCCACCAACTCCACATTCACAGGCAACTTCAGCGCCACAGCCGTTTTCAGATAGCCCTCAATGCAAAGGCTCTAGACGCAAATATTGGTGTGAGAGCTAATTCAATCAAGGAAACACTGCATGTTGGTGAAGGGCATATTGAAGAAGGATCAGACGAGTGGTTCTTGTGGGAGAACAACTCCATTTGGCTCACTAACTTCACACACCATCAGGCTTCCAAGCAGCTCTCAAGGAAACTCAGTTTTCACACTCTATGCTTAGTGCTCTTTGTGTGCCTAGGCCTGAAATGAAGCTTGGAGAGCATCCCACACCAACGAATGCTCCACATGCGGGTTTCACATGCCACCAACTCCACATTCACAGGCAACTTCAGCGCCAGAGTCGTTTTCAGATAGCCCTCAATGCAAAGGCTCTAGACGCAAATATTGGTGTGAGAGCTAATTCAATCAAGGAAACACTGCATGTTGGTGAAGGGCATATTGAAGAAGAATCAGCCGAGTGGTTCTTGTGGGAGAACAACTCCATGTGGCTCACTAACTTCACACACCATCAGGCTTCCAAGCAGCTCTCAAGGAAACTCAGTTTTCACACTCTATGCTTAGTGCTCTTTGTGTGCCTAGGCCTGAAATGAAGCTTGGAGAGCATCCCACACCAACGAATGCTCCACATGCGGGTTTCACATGCCACCAACTCCACATTCACAGGCAACTTCAGCGCCAGAGTCGTTTTCAGATAGCCCTCAATGCAAAGGCTCTAGACGCAAATATTTGTGTGAGAGCTAATTCAATCAAGGAAACACTGCATGTTGGTTAAGGGCATATTGAAGAAGAATCAGCCGAGTGGTTCTTGTGGGAGAACAACTCCATTTGGCTCACTAACTTCACACACCATCAGGCTTCCAAGCAGCTCTCAAGGAAACTCAGTTTTCACACTCTATGTTTAGTGCCCTTTGAGTGCATTATCTAGGAATGAACCTGGTAGAGCATCCCACACAAACGAATGCTCCACATGCGGGTTTCACATGCCACCAACTCCACATTCACAGGCAACTTCAGCGCCACAGCCGTTTTCAGATAGCCCTCAATGCAAAGGCTCTAGACGCAAATATTGGTGTGAGAGCTAATTCAATCAAGGAAACACTGCATGTTGGTGAAGGGCATATTGAAGAAGGATCAGACGAGTGGTTCCTGTGGGAGAACAACTCCATTTGGCTCACTAACTTCACACACCATCAGGCTTCCAAGCAGCTCTCAAGGAAACTCAGTTTTCACACTCTATGCTTAGTGCCCTTTGAGTGCATTATCTAGGAATGAACATGGTAGAGCATCCCACACGTACGAATGCTCCACTTGCGGTTTTCACATGCCATCAACTCCACATTCACAGGCAACTTCAGCGCCACAGCCATTTTCAGATAGCCCTCAATGCAAAGGCTCTAGACGCAAATATTGGTGTGAGAGCTAATTCAATCAAGGAAACACTGCATGTTGGTGAAGGGCATATTGAAGAAGGATCAGCCGAGTGGTTCTTGTGGGAGAACAACTCCATTTGGCTCACTAACTTCACACACCATCAGGCTTCCAAGCAGCTCTCAAGGAAACTCAGTTTTCACACTCTATGCTTAGTGCCCTTTGAGTGCCTAGGCCTGAAATGAAGCTTGGAGAGCATCCCACACAAACGAATGCTCCACATGCGTGTTTCACATGCCACCAACTCCACATTCACAGGCAACTTCAGCGCCAGAGTCGTTTTCAGATAGCCCTCAATGCAAAGGCTCTAGACGCAAATATTGGTGTGAGAGCTAATTCAATCAAGGAAACACTGCATGTTGGTGAAGGGCATATTGAAGAAGAATCAGCTGAGTGGTTCTTGTGGTAGAACAACTCCATTTGGCTCACTAACTTCACACACCATCAGGCTTCCAAGCAGCTCTCAAGGAAACTCAGTTTTCACACTCTATGCTTAGTGCCCTTTGTATGGCTAGGACTGAAATGAACCTGGTAGAGCATCCCACACAAACGAATGCTCCACATGCGGGTTTCACATGCCACCAACTCCACATTCACAGGCATCTTCAGCGCCACAACCATTTTCAGATAGCCCTCAATGCAAAGGCTCTAGACGCAAATATTGGTGTGAGAGCTAATTCAATCAAGGAAACACTGCATGTTGGTGAAGGGCATATTGAAGAAGGATCAGCCGAGTGGTTCCTGTGGGAGAACAACTCCATTTGGCTCACTAACTTCACAACCATCAGGCTTCCAAGCAGCTCTCAAGGAAACTCAGTTTTCACACTCTATGCTTAGTGCCCTTTGAGTGCATTATCTAGGAATGAACATGGTAGAGCATCCCACATGTACGAATGCTCCACTTGCGGTTTTCACATGCCACCAACTCCACATTCACAGGCAACTTCAGCGCCACAGCCGTTTTCAGATAGCCCTCAATGCAAAGGCTCTAGACGCAAATATTGGTGTGAGAGCTAATTCAATCAAGGAAACACTGCATGTTGGTGAAGGGCATATTGAAGAAGGATCAGCCGAGTGGTTCTTGTGGGAGAACAACTCCATTTGGCTCACTAACTTCACACACCATCAGGCTTCCAAGCAGCTCTCAAGGAAACTCAGTTTTCACACTCTATGCTTAGTGCTCTTTGTATGCCTAGGACTGAAATGAAGCTTGGTCAGCATCCCACAGAAACGAATGCTCCACATGCGGGTTTCACATGCAACCAACTCCACATTCACAGGCAACTTCAGCGCCACAGCCGTTTTCAGATAGCCCTCAATGCAAAGGCTCTAGACGCAAATATTGGTGTGAGAGCTAATTCAATCAAGGAAACACTGCATGTTGGTGAAGGGCATATTGAAGAAGAATCAGCCGAGTGGTTCTTGTGGGAGAACAACTCCATGTGGCTCACTAACTTCACACACCATCAGGCTTCCAAGCAGCTCTCAAGGAAACTCAGTTTTCACACTCTATTCTTATTGCCCTTTGAGTGCATCATCTAGGAATGAACCTGGTAGAGCATCCCACACAAACGAATGCTCCACATGCGGGTTTCACATGCCACCAACTCCACATTCACAGGCAACTTCAGCGCCACAGCCATTTTCAGATAGCCCTCAATGCAAAGGCTCTAGACGCAAATATTGGTGTGAGAGCTAATTCAATCAAGGAAACACTGCATGTTGGTGAAGGGCATATTGAAGAAGGATCAGCCGAGTGGTTCTTGTGGGAGAACAACTCCATTTGGCTCACTAACTTCACACACCATCAGGCTTCCAAGCAGCTCTCAAGGAAACTCAGTTTTCACACTCTATGTTTAGTGCCCTTTGAGTGCATTATCTAGGAATGAACCTGGTAGAGCATCCCACACAAACGAATGCTCCACATGCGGGTTTCACATGCCACCAACTCCACATTCACAGGCAACTTCAGCGCCACAGCCATTTTCAGATAGCCCTCAATGCAAAGGCTCTAGACGCAAATATTGGTGTGAGAGCTAATTCAATCAAGGAAACACTGCATGTTGGTGAAGGGCATATTGAAGAAGGATCAGCCGAGTGGTTCTTGTGGGAGAACAACTCCATTTGGCTCACTAACTTCACACACCATCAGGCTTCCAAGCAGCTCTCAAGGAAACTCAGTTTTCACACTCTATTCTTATTGCCCTTTGAGTGCATTATCTAGGAATGAACCTGGTAGAGCATCCCACACAAACGAATGCTCCACATGCGGGTTTCACATGCCACCAACTCCACATTCACAGGCAACTTCAGCGCCACAGCCGTTTTCAGATAGCCCTCAATGCAAAGGCTCTAGACGCAAATATTGGTGTGAGAGCTAATTCAATCAAGGAAACACTGCATGTTGGTGAAGGGCATATTGAAGAAGGATCAGACGAGTGGTTCCTGTGGGAGAACAACTCCATTTGGCTCACTAACTTCACAACCATCAGGCTTCCAAGCAGCTCTCAAGGAAACTCAGTTTTCACACTCTATGCTTAGTGCCCTTTGAGTGCATTATCTAGGAATGAACATGGTAGAGCATCCCACACGTACGAATGCTCCACTTGCGGTTTTCACATGCCATCAACTCCACATTCACAGGCAACTTCAGCGCCACAGCCATTTTCAGATAGCCCTCAATGCAAAGGCTCTAGACGCAAATATTGGTGTGAGAGCTAATTCAATCAAGGAAACACTGCATGTTGGTGAAGGGCATATTGAAGAAGGATCAGCCGAGTGGTTCTTGTGGGAGAACAACTCCATTTGGCTCACTAACTTCACACACCATCAGGCTTCCAAGCAGCTCTCAAGGAAACTCAGTTTTCACACTCTATGCTTAGTGCCCTTTGAGTGCCTAGGCCTGAAATGAAGCTTGGAGAGCATCCCACACAAACGAATGCTCCACATGCGGGTTTCACATGCCACCAACTCCACATTCACAGGCAACTTCAGCGCCAGAGTCGTTTTCAGATAGCCCTCAATGCAAAGGCTCTAGACGCAAATATTGGTGTGAGAGCTAATTCAATCAAGGAAACACTGCATGTTGGTGAAGGGCATATTGAAGAAGGATCAGACGAGTGGTTCCTGTGGGAGAACAACTCCATTTGGCTCACTAACTTCACAACCATCAGGCTTCCAAGCAGCTCTCAAGGAAACTCAGTTTTCACACTCTATTCTTAGTGCCCTTTGAGTGCATTATCTAGGAATGAACATGGTAGAGCATCCCACACGTACGAATGCTCCACTTGCGGTTTTCACATGCCACCAACTCCACATTCACAGGCAACTTCAGCGCCACAGCCGTTTTCAGATAACCCTCAATGCAAAGGCTCTAGACGCAAATATTGGTGTGAGAGCTAATTCAATCAAGGAAACACTGCATGTTGGTGAAGGGCATATTGAAGAAGGATCAGCCGAGTGGTTCTTGTGGGAGAACAACTCCATTTGGCTCACTAACTTCACACACCATCAGGCTTCCAAGCAGCTCTCAAGGAAACTCAGTTTTCACACTCTATGCTTAGTGCTCTTTGTGTGCCTAGGACTGAAATGAAGCTTGGTCAGCATCCCACACAAACGAATGCTCCACATGCGGGTTTCACATGCCACCAACTCCACATTCAAAGGCAACTTCAGCGCCACAGCCGTTTTCAGATAGCCCTCAATGCAAAGGCTCTAGATGCAAATATTTGTGTGAGAGCTAATTCAATCAAGGAAACACTGCATGTTGGTGAAGGGCATATTGAAGAAGAATCAGCCGAGTGGTTCTTGTGGGAGAACAACTCCATGTGGCTCACTAACTTCACACACCATCAGGCTTCCAAGCACCTCTCAAGGAAACTCAGTTTTCACACTCTATTCTTATTGCACTTTGAGTGCATTATCTAGGAATGAACCTGGTAGAGCATCCCACACAAACGAATGCTCCACATGCGTGTTTCACATGCCACCAACTCCACATTCACAGGCCTCTTCAGCGCCAGAGTCGTTTTCAGATAGCCCTCAATGCAAAGGCTCTAGACGCAAATATTGGTGTGAGAGCTAATTCAATCAAGGAAACACTGCATGTTGGTGAAGGGCATATTGAAGAAGGATCAGCCGAGTGGTTCTTGTGGGAGAACAACTCCATTTGGCTCACTAACTTCACACACCATCAGGCTTCCAAGCAGCTCTCAAGGAAACTCAGTTTTCACACTCTATGTTTAGTGCCCTTTGAGTGCATTATCTAGGAATGAACCTGGTAGAGCATCCCACACAAACGAATGCTCCACATGCGGGTTTCACATGCCACCAACTCCACATTCACAGGCAACTTCAGCGCCACAGCCATTTTCAGATAGCCCTCAATGCAAAGGCTCTAGACGCAAATATTGGTGTGAGAGCTAATTCAATCAAGGAAACACTGCATGTTGGTGAAGGGCATATTGAAGAAGGATCAGCCGAGTGGTTCTTGTGGGAGAACAACTCCATTTGGCTCACTAACTTCACACACCATCAGGCTTCCAAGCAGCTCTCAAGGAAACTCAGTTTTCACACTCTATGCTTAGTGCCCTTTGTATGGCTAGGACTGAAATGAACCTGGTAGAGCATCCCACACAAACGAATGCTCCACATGCGGGTTTCACATGCCACCAACTCCACATTCACAGGCAACTTCAGCGCCACAGCCATTTTCAGATAGCCCTCAATGCAAAGGCTCTAGACGCAAATATTGGTGTGAGAGCTAATTCAATCAAGAAAACACTGCATGTTGGTGAAGGGCATATTGAAGAAGGATCAGCCGAGTGGTTCTTGTGGGAGAACAACTCCATTTGGCTCACTAACTTCACACACCATCAGGCTTCCAAGCAGCTCTCAAGGAAACTCAGTTTTCACACACTATGCTTAGTGCCCTTTGAGTGCATTATCTAGGAATGAACCTGGTAGAGCATCCCACACAAACGAATGCTCCACATGCGGGTTTCACATGCCACCAACTCCACATTCACAGGCAACTTCAGCGCCACAGCCGTTTTCAGATAGCCCTCAATGCAAAGGCTCTAGACGCAAATATTGGTGTGAGAGCTAATTCAATCAAGGAAACACTGCATGTTGGTGAAGGGCATATTGAAGTAGGATCAGCCGAGTGGTTCCTGTGGGAGAACAACTCCATTTGGCTCACTAACTTCACAACCATCAGGCTTCCAAGCAGCTCTCAAGGAAACTCAGTTTTCACACTCTATGCTTAGTGCCCTTTGAGTGCATTATCTAGGAATGAACATGGTAGAGCATCCCACATAAAGGAATGCTCCACATGCGGGTTTCACATGCCACCAACTCCAGATTCACAGGCAACTTCAGCGCCACAGCCGTTTTCAGATAGCCCTCAATGCAAAGGCTCTAGACGCAAATATTGGTGTGAGAGCTAATTCAATCAAGGAAACACTGCATGTTGGTGAAGGGCATATTGAAGAAGGATCAGCCGAGTGGTTCTTGTGGGAGAACAACTCCATTTGGCTCACTAACTTCACACACCATCAGGCTTCCAAGCAGCTCTCAAGGAAACTCAGTTTTCACACTCTATGCTTAGTGCCCTTTGAGTGCCTAGGCCTGAAATGAAGCTTGGAGAGCATCCCACACAAACGAATGCTCCACATGCGGGTTTCACATGCCACCAACTCCACATTCACAGGCAATTTCAGCGCCACAGCCGTTTTCAGATAGCCCTCAATGCAAAGGCTCTAGACGCAAATATTGGTGTGAGAGCTAATTCAATCAAGGAAACACTGCATGTTGGTGAGGGGCATATTGAAGAAAAATCAGCTGAGTGGTTCTTGTGGGAGAACAACTCCATTTGGCTCACTAACTTCACA